>NW_027506751.1:7500-42676 GCF_021521415.1 Bidens hawaiensis
AGGTAGAACTTATTAGATACCGCGGTCAATGGTATCTAATAAGTTTTTATACCCATTTGATTTTAGTAATATTTTTTTTGTATCTTTTCTATTCTATTTCTTTTTCGTTGCATAAAAATGTGATCATAAAAATATGATTTCGCTTGATTGTATTTAATCGACAGAATCAAGTCAAACAAAATAACCAAATATAGGGTGTATAAATTGATGATTATTCGGACACACCGACTGGTTATGAAATGGCGTTGATAGCCTCTACTCGTGTCCTAGCCCGTCGTAGAGCTAGATTTGCCTCAATTGTTTGTCTCTTTCCTTCAGCTTTTCTCAAAGCATCTTCCGCTATTTCAAGAGTTTGCTGAGCTTCTTGTGGATCGATGTCACTACTTTTCTCTGCATCATTTACTAAAACAGTGATTTCATTATTACCTATTCTAGCAAAACCGCCCATCAGAGCCATCGTTAGCCATTGGTCGTTAAGGCGTATTCTCAAAATACCTATATCTACTGCTGTGGCAATAGGAGCGTGATTTGGTAATACGCCAATTTGTCCACTATTAGTAGATAAAATGATTTCTTTCACTTCTGAATCCCAAACAATTCGATTAGGGGTCAGTACACAAAGATTTAAGGTCATTTCTTCAAATTGCTCTCCGTTTCTAAGTTGATAGCCTTCGCCGTAGCTTCATCGATGTTACCTACCAAATAAAAGGCCTGTTCGGGAAGACCATCTAATTCTCCGGAAAGGATTAATTGAAAGCCTCTAATTGTTTCTGCTAAACCAACATATTTTCCCGAGAACCCGTAAAGACTTCTGCTACGAAAAAACGGTTGTGATAAGAAACGCTCAATTTTTCGCGCTCTTGCTACGGTTAAACGATCTTCTTCGGATAATTCGTCTAATCCAAGAATAGCTATAATATCTTGAAGTTCTTTGTAACGTTGTAAAGTTTGCTTAACCTGTTGTGCAGTTTCATAATGTTCTTCACCGACGATCCGGGTTGTAGCATAGTTGACGTTGAATCTAAAGGATCTACTGCTGGATAGATACCTTTGGCGGCTAATCCTCTTGATAGTACGGTAGTAGCATCTAAATGTGCAAATGTCGTAGCAGGAGCAGGGTCGGTCAAATCATCTGCAGGTACATAAACAGCTTGAATAGAAGTTATGGACCCTTCTTTGGTAGAAGTAATTCTTTCTTGTAAAGAACCCATTTCGGTACTAAGGGTAGGTTGATAACCCACGGCGGAAGGCATTCTACCCAACAAGGCGGATACTTCAGATCCTGCTTGGACAAAACGGAAGATATTGTCAACAAATAAAAGAACGTCTTGTTCATTAACATCTCGGAATTATTCCGCCATAGTTAGGGCAGTCAAACCAACTCTCATACGAGCTCCCGGTGGTTCATTCATTTGACCGTAAACTAGAGCTACTTTTGATTCTGCAATATTTTGTTCATTAATTACTCCAGATTCTTTCATTTCCATGTAAAGATCATTTCCTTCACGAGTCCGTTCACCGACTCCGCCAAAAACAGATACGCCTCCGTGAGCTTTGGCAATATTGTTAATCAATTCCATAATGAGTACTGTTTTACCCACGCCAGCTCCCCCGAATAGTCCGATTTTTCCTCCACGGCGATAAGGGGCTAAAAGATCTACTACTTAATTCCGGTTTCAAAAATAGATAGTTTTGTATCTAACTGTACATGTAACATGTAAGGTCTTAACATGTTTCGTTTACTAAACAGGTAGACACGAAATTACATGTTAATTTTCATGTCTAAACAGGTAAAATACATGTTTACCTATTAAGTACATGTTAAGTACCTGGTTAGATTTTTATAATTAAATATATATTTAGTTATAAGTTATCTTAAACCCTAAATTCCTAAAACATTCTCATTATATGTTTCCTAGTTGTCATCACTTACCACTCACGAACATTCCCTCTCCGGCTTTTGCATTAAACTGGTTGTCAAATATGTGTTTCTAACAGCTCTTATCGTGTTTTAATCGTGTATACCAGGTAGTAACAGGTTCGTCTTCGTGTTTGGGATACAGGTACACGATAAGTTTCGTGTCGGGTACAGGTATACACATTTCGTGTCCGTGTCTTATCGTGTACGGGTATTCACGATATGCCAGCTCTATAAACAAAGGCCGAAATACAATACTCCCTTATCAGATGGTGGTACAGAGACTTCGGTCTTTGACCCATGTGAACGAGTGCTTTGCGGTTTTGCAGATTTGAAACGAGACAGAGATGATGAGGTGGGGTCAGCTTCTTCATCATCGACAACATTTTGCAGTGATCAAGACGTGATCTTGATTTGCTTCTTCACTTATCTACTTCCAAATCAGATAAGGATCCCCTAACTTAACGTGTCGACCCGGATGTAATTCGTTTATCAACGTTTCGACCTTGATCTATGTTAAACTGACACTAAATACCTATAATGACAAATCAGAAACTTACTTTGTGCGCACCAGAGTTGGGGGTGTTTGAGTCTGCTCAGGTTTTGTGGGAGTTTCCGACGCCAGCTGAGGGAGCTCGGTGTTTCCAGAGTTTCCGATACTCAATTCCGAGTCTTTATTTTTACAGATACGTTGGCTAGACTTGTTCTTTTACAACCACGCATTTTAGATTGTATTAAAATGTTTTTAAAAAGGACGCGATAATAGAAGGATATACAAACCAAGAACATAGAAAGGCATTCAATTGTTACCATTTCAAGTTATCTTATTTTCTTTTAGTTTATTTCATATAGTTGGACAATTTCATCTTAGGTTTAGAGAGCTTTCAAAGGTATTAAGGTGCAACATGATGTGAGGCATTACAGAGTCCAAGGATTAACAGATGAACCATTCTGTCTATAAACGTGAGTTGAAATGATTTTCATAATAATATTAATCGTTTTTGGCTTTGCTATATATTTGATATTCATTTGTAAAATTAAATTAGGCGCATAAGAAATAATATAGTGTTATTTATTTATTTCTGTTCAAATATATATAGTCTATTTTATACTCTATTGTCATATTCCATTTTAGTTTTGACAAATCCTTTTGTTTTTCTCTGATTTGTTAGTTTTGTTAGTTTTGCTTATGCAACTGGGGAGGAAAGGCGTTTTGTTTTGTACTTAACCGAAAAAAAATATATAGTGTCGCAGTTTGGTATACATATAATCTTGCAGTTCAAGTAGTGACAAATGAGCCACTGAAAAATTTTCCACCCGAGATTTGCTATTATATTATTACTAGTTTTTATCCCCCGTATTACGGGGTTGTTTTATATTGTTTGTTTTAATATTTATTTATTTTTTGAATTTATATTTTTTTATTGTATCAAAGTTAATAATATACTTATGGTTTGATGATAAATTGTTTCACATGAGATGTTATAACCAGGTTTAAAATCTATATGCTTTTGATGAGGCCCAAGACCCGTTTATTTTTTTTACTATAAAATTGGTTTTTTTTAATTATAAATAATAATTATGAAAGTTAATAATATACATATGGTTTGATGAGACCCATGACCCGTTTATTTTTTTACTATAAAATTGGTTTTTTAATTTAAATAATATATATCTTTTTTAAAATAAATAAGATATTAATTTTTAGTATATCCTATTTTATAGGATTTTTACATCATTAATTTGGTGAGAATAATTTTTTATTTAATGAGATGTTATAACCCGTTTAAGGAATATCTGGGTTTGGTAAGATCCATACCCATGAATTCGGGTCAAATGCATGAGAAGCCTTCATTTAAAAATCAAGCAAATCTGGTGACTCCAAAAAAGGGGGGAGCGACCACATTGCGACACATAGGATTTTTGGATATTCGTTTATATATATTATAGATTAGATTAATACTATTGTATGTTTATTTATTTAAGCGAACTTAAGGATTTGTAACCATTGTGGTTGAAAATGATTTTTAGTTTTTTCTAATGATTTTCTTTGTTAAGTAACAATATAGGCAACAGCTAAGTCTCTACAGTAATTGTAGATTTTAATTTGTGCCATTTAGCAAACTTTGGATTGCTGATGGCTAATCGTATACACGTAAGGCAAGTAATGTGCAAACTGATAGGTTAGCAATGGGTAACTATTTTTTATATTAAGTCCAATTACATGTTTGATAGGTGATGTTGCTACAATTGTTGTCTCGCTATGATAATTATGTTGTTTGCTATTATCCGCCTCTAAAACGATCTAGACGAGACTAGACTTTCTAGGAAGATGATTAAAAAAACTGTAAAACTGCGAACATGCGTTTCTTTTTCTTTATGTTTTCTGGGGTTCTGTCCCCTTTCTGTGTTTCATAATGCGTAGTTCATGAGTAAAGTGGAAAATGAAATACACGAAATGATGAACTTGTTTGATGAACAGGGAAGAGCAAGATTGTAGTGGCATATTATCAATAATTAATGGATTCATTAAGTAATATATGTTGTATGGAACAAATCTATCCATAAATTAAAATGTTAATGTAGTTACTCTTTCAATTTTCCGCTAATAATTTTTCGCGAGACAGCGTCAGGCTACTTGGTATTCATTTTAGTGTAACTGATGTTGGACGTAATTTCCGTTGGGCCGACTCATCGAGCTTATGATGAGTTCATGTCTTGTTTATCAAGTTGAGCACGTGACTTGGTTTACATAGAATAAATTACTTGGTGAACAAGTCGAGTAAATGACTTGGACAAACAAGGAATTTATTTATTAATTATTATTTAGATTTGTTTTTACCAATTAGTATTTGATAATGATTATAGTATTTGTATTCTAGTCTAGTTGAGTTTTGAAATCTAAATTAGTATATATACCCGAGCTTGTGGGTTATATCATTGAGAGTTTAAGTATTGTAATTTTTCGAGCTAATGAGAATTACAAAGATCGAGCTTATGATCTAAAACTTCGTTATTATGTTTATCGATCCTGGTCACTAAACTTCAACTGATTATTTTGAATTGTAATTAAAATTCACAGGCAAGACCAAATATCACTACAAAACAGAACTAGATCATGAACAAACATGTACGTTTAGCTTCAAAACCACATCAACTGTTTGTGAAGAATGCTAAAGAGCAAATGTGTAGTTTTGTGGAGTTTTTTCCCCAGAAGAGTGTTTATGAAAAAAATATTTATTAAAAGAGTGTTGATTGAGAAATATTTACCAACTAGTGTTTTATTCAATTAATGCTAGCTTCTCACTTCTAAACTCATTTGAATAATTACTCCAATTAATTATACAATTATTGAGTTAATAATCTTATTTACCATACTTATATTTCTCTAACCATTTTAATCATTCATATTTAAAAAATACTAATATTCTATAAAAAGAACATAAGAAAGTATTTTATTTATTTATCAATATTATTACTTCGTACAGCTTTTTTTTATCTACATGTAATTTAAAATAAAAATGAAAATCTTAAATATGTAATATATTAATAAACAATTACAAATGTAGAATAATCGTTATAGTTTATTTTTATTATTTTTCTATATGATAAATATATTAGTATATTAAATTGAACCCAAATTCTATATGAGTACATATAAATGTTGATGTTTAAACTATAAAATGCGATTCTAATTCCTCTTTTAGATTTATTTAATTCATAAAACCTAACTTTTTTAATCTAAATTAAGCTGGTTAAATGGGCTAACCTGTTAGTCTAACATGAACCTACATATATGAGCTCGATCTTAAACTAACAATCTCCTAAGAAATTAAAAAAACCTGTCATATTCGTGTTAAGTCTATATCATGTTAGAAATGCACGCTTCTAAATAGGTGCTACTTCCTAATCATTTTTTTTTTCAATTTGATGCTTGAGTTGTCTCTTGTCTCATCCATCGTTATAGTTTGAATATTAATCGAAGATGTAGTAATATGCAAAACTTATAAAATATAATAAACTTATATATAAACTTTTATTGTACAAAATTAAAGGACAAAAAATTTTCTTTCAAAATCATCAAATAACTAAAACTAGAATGTTTAAATGATATAATTCATAATATTTTAACTTTAACACATTACTTTTATTTATTTTTTCAACTACGTGGGTATGAAAAGAAGCATATGGAATAAAAATACTAATTTAAAAATATAATATTCTTTTGGTTGAGATTATATATTAGAATCCAGATAATATAAAAGTTATTATACTTTATATATTATAATATGATATATTTTTGTATTTCAAAAATTAAAATAGCAGCTAGAAAATGATAAATTAAAATTAATTGCCTTTAAAAAAAATGAAGTCAATAAGTGTTGGTAAATATTTCTCAACCAATGAGATTAGGAGTGAGAATCTAACATTAATTAACTAAAACACTAGTTTGGTAAATTTTTCTCAACCAGCACTCTTTTAATAAATATTTTTTCCATAAACACTCTTTTGGGAAAAAACTCTGGTTTTGGCATGACTTAGCAAATGTTTCGCAGAAAAATCCTAGTTTCGCAGGATGAACGTCCTATTTGCGGGATAAACACCCTAGTTTCTCAAATGACTTTTAAATCAAACAACCCAGTTTTCATCCAAAAATCCAAATTGTTAACATCCAAACTTGTGTTTAACATCCAAAAGATTAGATCCATGAATTTTATCCGTAAACATATGTAAAAGTTGTATCATTAGATGAAACCGTAACTTTATATATAATGCAAAAAACCCCATAATCAAGAACATTAAAAACATAGATCTGGAGATTGATTCTTTACCCGATTCTTGATAAAATACTTGGCACTATACCATCTTGAAGGAAAATACAACAAAGGACTAGAACGTGCTCAATCTTTTTCTACTCCTTTCTTTAGGTTTCAAGTTCTAATTCGAGTGCTCGGTCCTCGCAGACAGTAGTTGTTGTACCCAGGGAAATATACGGATTCTCTTAGGAGACCCGCAATTTGTTTAAAGAGACCCTTGTTGAACACGAATACTCAACCCTATTTACTAATTATTTTATATATTTCCTTGTACTTGTTTAGTTCAGTTGTAATTTTCATTCCGAATATTGTAATTTACCACTTATTTCTTTTCATGTTAATAAAAATTGTATTTTATTATAGCATAGGATTTTCGTACACTGCCATGGATCTTCGCACACCACGTTTCATCTATACGGCTTGTATAAGGCTATACGGGCTGCATAAGACCTTAGTTGTGTCAGTTCATGTCAGACTCTATTCGAGCTGTTGAAGTCTTTTACGGCTCGTATGTTCTCGTATAGGATGCAAGAAGCTGTTTTTTTCCCTTCGTACAATTGCCGGTCACGCATATAGGCATGTTCAGTGACAATTGGGGTGTGTATGAAGATCACATCCTTTTATAATTATTCTACAAATGGTTCTCCTAAAAAGTGGTCAATTGATAATATCCGCCATACAAATTCAGTGGCGTAGCCAGAATTTATTTCCTACGGGTTCGGAGAATTTCGTGGGACAGACGACCAATGTTTATCACTTATATTTGGGTTTTCTACGGGTTCGATTTTGAAATTTATGCGGGTGCGATGTAAAAATACACTAATATATAACACTAAAACAAAATTTTGTACGGGGTTCGACCGAACCCGTTCTCCTAAAGCTGCCTACGACCCTTGCATACAGTTTATGTCAATAGATTGATGAAGATGTAGACTAAAATGAAACTAAATGAAGATGAAGACGAAAACTAAATCGACTGAAAAAAATCGTTTACTAAAGTGTAGTATTTGTCTTGAATAACGGTCTCTTTCATGTGTCCGTTGACGATTTGGTTGACTGTTAGTTCAGACAAACTCCATCAAGATTTTCAAGTTCGTTGCTCACTTAGAGCATTGCCAATGGGTTCTCTATCTCCATCTTTAAAATTTAACTAAAAAACATAATTTCTTTAATTTATACATCATTTTCTAATAACCTTTCCTAACACATTCTCCATTACCATCTCTATATTCTTTTCTCTTTCTTTCATTTATAATCTTAACTTCTAACTATTTTGTCTCATTATTATTTTCAATATAAATTGATTTCTAATATATATTTTAGAAGGGTAGTTGGAAATGGAGTATTCTGACAATACTCTAAATTTGAAGGCTTCCTATATCATTTCATTAAAATATGGAGATGGAGTTTGGATATAAGGAATAAGTTGAAGTGATTATTTAAATGTTTTTTTTTCTAAATTTTAGAAATAAAGATGAGTATGGAGAACCCATTGTAAATGCTCTTAAACATAAATTAAGAATCCAACCAAAATTTGATATGAGCCGCTTCAAAAAAATGAAAAGAAACCAATCACAATCTTAAAACAAAGTTAAAATAAGTGCAAGAATTGAGAAACTAGCTAATTGGTAAAAAAAGGGGGGAAAAAGCGGCTAGCATTCCAATTCTACTCATTATTTGCTAGTTTTAGAGCATTCTCATTCTTTCTTTCAAATTTATGTGAGATAAGTTTGTAAATTAAAGAGTAGGATTTTGAATGGTTGTTAGCATAAATTATAGATGAACTAGTAGAGAGAGAAAATATAGTACCTATATATTTTTTAGTATTTGCTGAATTAGTTGTTAGTCGATGAGATAAAACTGTAATGATAAAAATATAAAAAAATATTATTTAATTGTATCGGAGTGAGAAATGTAGTGATTTTTAGTATAATTATTGAGATTTGGATGGAGGATATGTTGAGAATGCTCTGAAAGGAACTTGGTGTTTCATGTGACACACGCTCAATTTTCATTCCCAACAATTATTTTCAGAGGCATCAGGGTGATGATAGGAGACTAGGCGAGTAAGTGGTTTTCACTAGTTGGATAATTGAACTGAACATGTTTTATTTCATTGCATTGCCATACCTTCGAGGGAGTTTTCACGGGAGTTAGCCTTAGATGATCGAGGGTTATTCCGGGATCAAAAGACGAGTGTATCCCGATGTGGTGAATTTAGCCAGTAACCCATTTGGAGGACCCGTTGACCTTTCAAAAAAAAATGATAGTTTCAAAATACCGCATTTAAGTTTACTCTTTTGCAACAATAGTCCCTCGACAATCACATTGGTTAAAACTGCTACACTCACCAAACAAGAAATAATGTGTTTATAGAAACTACACATAACAAAACCGATTCGAGACATTTGTTGGTGTTATTTTCAATTAGTAATGCTTATTTTGAACATACGAATATTTGCAAACAAATGTATGTTGTACACAAAACTAGAGTTTTTTTACCAAAATAAGCTGGGAGGAAAAATTATTTACTAAAATAGGTGATTTTAAAACTATTTACTAAAATAGGTTATTTTCTCTTTCTTAATCATTAATCACCATATTAATGGATAAGAATAATTTCAATTATAATTTTTATAAGATATACAAAATATTTTTTATATATTGAAAATTAATAAAACTCCTTGTTTTGCATCTCGTTTTTTCAATAGTATTCAAATATATTTTTGAAAACTGTATATTATTTTTTTCTATTTAATTAACAGAACCGCTATTTTCATATATTAAGCGGCCTAGAAATTTAAATTGGACTAATACTACTTACGGTACCAATGTTATCAAGTCTGACGTAGTTCACTTCGCCATCGATACCGATACAATACTCGTAAATCTTATGATATAAAAAATACTTTATTTTGAATACTACTCCGTCGCAATAAAATTTGTATTGTAATGTCAAAAAAGAAAAAAAAATAAACATGGTTATGAAAGCTATAAAAACGAATCTGATATCGGTTCCAATTTCCAATAAAACCGATTCAAGTACCAATGTTGTTCAATCGGAATGCGCTCGGTTCGCCAAAGTACCGGTACATTGCCAACACTCATATAGCTCACGTTACCAAAAGTAACACTCTTGCTTAACTACGACTCGGTTTTCTATAAAAGTTATACTGGAATGTCGAGAAAAAAATTTAACACAACTTCCTATTCATTCTTTTTAAAGAAATAGTAGTAATAACAAACGCATGTCATCTTTGTGTTATTGAAATATAAGGATGAAAATGAGATTGAAAAAGGAAAAACAAAGAAAACTTTAAAGATATTGGTTCTAATTTTTAGTGTTTTTACTTCATTTTATTTTTTCTAACTTTTTGTGTTTTGTGTTGTTATTATATTCAAATCAAATTTAAATATCCCTAATATATTATATAAAAAAACATGGAGTAAAAAACAGCATGACAAATAATAATAATAATAATAATAATAATAAAACCAAAACCAAAATATGATAATATAAAGCTCATACCTTAACTCACTTTTACACAAAAAAAATGTGAGTTTTATTACTTTTCAATATATATATATATATATATATTTATATATATAGGATTTGGTTTTTTTCAGAAGTATTTTTATAGCGAGAAGTGCGAGAAGTTAATTAGACCAATAAAAAATTTTCTTTTTTATTTTTTGATTATTTAAATACATGGGTATTTTAGTAAAATGCTAGTTGTTATTTTTTTGTTAACTAATCACAATTAATAGTAAGTTACAATTCAATTTTTTTTTCATCTTTAATTATATAAACATAAGTACTTAACCCCACCAACTAAAGTTGATATAGTCTCCTCCATATAAATTAATATCAAGCTTTAATTTCAAATAACTCAACACCATATTCAATTTCAAGATACAATTTCAAATTATGTTTGTAATTTAAGAATCAGGAAAGGAGTTCAACCAATATCTATGTAGGCATGTATGAGTAGGATTGTTGAATATATTTTTAATTATCACTTCACTTGGTATATGTAACATGTTTTAATAAGATAACGATAAACACCAAAATCAGAGATAAAAAAACAAAATCCAAACACTGTAACATATTTTAAATAACATATAACACTTAAAACACTTGACCAAAACAATATAACATATTTTATATAAGATAAACAATTTAATTAATCTACAGTTGATTCGTTTTCTTTGTTATCTTCTTCTCTCTTCTTTTTTTTTACATGTGCAATAATCAAGATCGTTAATATACTTAAACCATGTGTGAATCTTTTTGGTTTTTTTGCTTGGGGGCTGATCGTGCAACAAGTACAAAAACATTTATTTAGTATTCCTTTTGATGCAGTGACTAAGATGGTATCCATATCATCACACCCATACAAATCTTGAATTATAGAGGACTTCTTGTTATATCCTACACACACACATAATACAATTCGTAACGTTCCCTACATATAATAATGACCTGAACCAACGAAGATATTAACGATTCATATAAGTAAAATCATCTACAGTGAACAAAACACATACACAACAATTCACCATACACCAAAACCAACAAAAAAAACTTCAAACAACTCTACACAGATCATCCTAAAATTTTTACAGCCTAACATCATACAACAACATAGCATATAACACCAAAACCAGTATAAGCCTACACAGATCATAAGCCCATACAATAATCCTACACAAAATACAATCAGGACATTACTAACATATACAATAAATAAACCGTATACACGAGAAAGTCAGTGAACCTACATTGTAAATAACCAACATACACAACAACCACAGTCACCCCTACACAAAATACAATCTACACATCACCTAAATAAGCATACCCAAAAAAACAAACCACATACACAAGAATTTAAGTCAACCTACACGGTAAACAACCTGCATACACTATAGTCACACCTACATAATAAACAAATTATCTACACAAGAGACTTATTATCTCTACACTTAAAACAAGAAAAATATTAACTACTTCAGCATACACAGAGCGCAGTCAACATAATATAGTTATTTCCTACACACTCTACGTAATCCCTACACATTTCAAAAATATAATCTACACACCTAAGTTATGCCATACACAAATAACATAGCTATCTAAATGAATAGATTAGTTATCTAGACAGTTACATTCTGCTAAAAACATAACATTCTTCATAAGCTCCTTAGTTACACACACATTGTTAATTACTACTCAAAACCTTGTCTGACTCATACTCGAAAGGGTTAGATACACACATTGTAATTTTATCATACACAATTAATAAGCATCCCTACACAAAATAACAAATACATATAGAATTTCATGGTAGATACACATCAAAATAAGTCACTTGCCATACCTACACAATATATCTGTAATGTATCCATGAACATACATACAAACCTAATATGAACATACATAAAAAATAGCAGTCTACATCCTTAATTCCTTATCAAGTTATAAACCCAAAAATTACGAAAACCACAATCAACTTACTTACAAAAAAAACCTATTTTTTTTACCCAAACAATAGAGGTATTGAATCGATTATGAATTTTTGTACCAGAAAACCCTTACTTAAACAAGCTTCCATTAGTAACTTCATAGCCTACATATAATCATATAAAAAAACAAATAAACCACCAACACAAAAACAACAAAACCTAAAATTGATGAACATACCTTCAATACTTTGTGCAGGGTTCAATCCCACTAGCATTCGAGAACCCCCAATTCCACTTCAAAACCAATGTCGTTCAATTGAGAGAACATCAATTGATTCTTATACATAAGGAATTGAAATTAATCGAATTTAATTATGACGATTTAGTGTATCAGTTGGATAAATGAAGAAGATTTCGTGTCTCAAGCCTTGTGCAGGAGTTATAGAGTATAACCAGGGATACATCAGCCGTTCCATTTTGCTAGCTACACAATATTTACCATTATGCCCTTTCAAGCAATAAAAACCTGGTTATAACTTCTTGATATTTACTAAAATGTCATGTTGTAACATAAACCATTGATCTTTGTAATCAATGGTTGTGATTTACTTCTCGCACTTCTCGTTATAAGATTACTTCTCGCAAGATCCATCCCCTATATATATATATATATTTTGTAGTACTTAAATAAAAACTATAATAGAAATTATTCTAATCCATGAATATTAGAAGTGAGAAAAGACAATTTTACAAGAAGAAAGAGAAAAATACCTATTTTAACAAATAGTTTTCAAATCATCTATTTTAGTAATACTTTTTTCACCCAATCCATTTTGGTAAAAAAACTCGAGTTTCAAATGCATTGTTTATTTAAGGTCGCACATTTATTTTACAAGTTTCGCTTTTTTAAAATCCCATGAATTTACTTGATTTAGAAATTTATATGACTTTCCCATATATAGTTAACTTCTATTTATTATTATTTTTTTAACTTTTGAAATTTATTGAAAATGTCTATTCATAGGTAAAAATTATCAGAATAGCCTTTTTATATAGATCCCAAAATGTCCATCATTTTTGCGAGTTTCCGGTTATGTTCCTTACCTATCTTGTCATATGTTCCTAACCTATCTTGTCGCCGACGACGTGTTAGATATTCCTTACGATATGTTAGATATTTCTGAAGATGCTCCAGCCTAGAGGTGCACAAACCGGCTAAAAATTCAAACCGGTTTGGGTTGAAAAAGGTTCAGTTTGGTCAACAAAAGTCAAAACCGGTTTATAATCGGTTTTGGTTCGGGTTGAAACCGGTTTCTTACCATGTCACTATTACCAAAAGAGGTATATGCTACGGCCAAATCTGTAGCAAAACAGGGTTTGCTATGGGATTTGTCATGGACTTGGTCCGTAAGTATAAGTCTCGTAGCTAACTTATTTGCTACCAGCTTTTGCTACGGAATCAGAATTTTTCTATGATCTTAGATACCAAAAGATACGTCGTTATTTTAGTTACATTAGCTACAGATTTTGCTACAAAATTGTTGGCTACAGATTGTTAGCTACGAATTATTAGCTACCAAATTTTGTTACGTTTTTTAGCTACGGACTTTTAGCTACGATATTTTTCTACGATATAATTACATAATTTTGCTATAGAATTTTTATAGCTACGGAAATTTGCTACCGACTTTCAGCAACAACTTTGGCTACGAGAATTTGCTATATATGGTCTTTGCTATAAAATTTAGCTACAAATTTTGATTGACTTTTGCTACGAATTCGCATGCTTTCGTTACAGATTGATCAAGGTTTTAGCTACGGATTTAGCTATAAAATTTTCAATATTTTTAGTATACTTTTCCACTTTTTTCTATAAAAAATATATTCAAATTTTATAAAATCATACCAAAGATAAAAATCCAAACCAAATATCATAAAATATCCAAAAGTAATATAATAAAAACTGAAATTTAGTTTTGCAACATCAACCATTATATCTTAACTTTGTGAAAATATTTCTAGCCGGTTTCATGACAATAGCTAAAGTTTCTTATTTATTTGAGCATATAATCTCTCTTTTTCTTCAACTTTCTTCAACAAAACTTTTTTTTTTTATTTTCCTTCTGACCCGCTCTTTGTTCTCGTTCCAACTCCGCTCTTTATCATATGGAGCTCTACTAGAATTGGGCTCCCGAAACTCAACACCACAATCACTACATCTCCGTGCACCATAGAAACCATTACCAACACCATGAGCATCACCACTACCACGATTATCTTTACTACCATTCATAATGTATACATCGGCACCCTACATACAAATAAACTTATAATAAGTTAAAAAATTAGCATTCGATGATATACAAATTACATTATATTATATATATTAATTTGAAAAATCAACATGTATATATCCGAAAACTATAAAACATAACAACACGACGACATTTATAATTAGTAGTACCTTTAAATCGAACAAAAATAAATGAACCTCGTGAAGTTTGAGCGACTCGTAGAAAGTGCACCTAAAAAGCACATTAAAACAAAAGACCCGTGTGTCATTTTACTAATACTTAACCTGATGATGGGAGATCTAATATTTATGCTTGTGAGTTAGACAAACTTAAAAACATATTATGTAAGTTGGCATATCCTATATAACAAATCAATATCAAGAGTCGTCGAAAAAGTAATAGCGAAACTGGTAAATCGAAACTGTTATATCAAAAATGGCATACAACATATTCAAAGAAACCCGCCAATTCAATAAGTTTATAAACAACAACCAAAAAGTAAATGTAATGACTCACAATGCAACAAGTTTAACCCGATGACCGGTTGGTGATTATATTAATGTCACAAGTGAAAAGTAGTTCTAACATGTTTCATACATCATGCATTGGTCAAATAAACAAGCATCTCATCACAAAACACATGAGCAGATTCAGAATTCACAAGACAGATTTTAGCATGAAAAGATGTATTTTATTACCTGAGCAAATCATCTAAATAAATTATGAAAATTTTAACACATAACATAAATGGACTAGGTTTCTCAAACTATTTTTATTATAATTTTATCTTACATAAAAAAACAAAAATAATTCATTAACTACAGATAGGTACAAACAGTTCAGCAGATTGCGCAACAAAAAGTGTTGACTTGGTTAAGCCACAATACTTATCCAAATCAAGCAAGACCAATTGGGTTAACATCTTAACTCCAAATTTAAAGTTCCAGAAGTAGAAAAAACCCATTTGAACTTGTCATAAAAGAGTTACGATGTCGGGAAAACAGACCAGAACTCGAATCCCCGCATAAGCTTTGACACATGTTTTTTTTTTAAATCATAAAAACCATTCAAAACGCGTCCAAAAATTAAAAATCAAAACTTTCTTGAAACTAGACTCGAATTAGAACATCATGGACACAAGAATCTATCAAAAATAATAAATTATCATCGAGGTATAGATCAAACAATAAATGAGAACAAATCTGTCAGCTAACTGTTGTTATCAAAACTCAAACCCTAACATGTTTATGTCATCTCTAGGGTTCTAATACATCAATTAACATTAAATCATCATTAATACAGAGATTTAACATATAGGGGTTTACAATAACTAATCAAAAACATGAAATCAATGCATAAAACTTACCATCTAGTGTTAGGAATGATGAGAATCACTCAAAAACACCACCAATTGCAAGAATTGATGTTGAATTGAAGATGCTTATGTTTTGTTGATGGTTTGGGGTCGTGAAAGAGGGATGGGGGCAGGAGTCTCGACGGTGGGAGGTGGATTAGGGTTAAGGTTTTGTTTTAATGTTAATTTAATCAACAATTACAAGAATAATCCTTTATTAAACGAGTTTTGACTTAAATTAGAAATTTTAACACGTCATTACGAATTATTATAAATAAAATACTAACTCAAGCTAATAAAATAAAGTCTCGTTGATATTTTTGTTAAAAATAATTTAATAAAAGCCGAACACGTACAACTTACACGCTATGGATTGCAATTTCATGAAACAACCTATGAACTAAACACATAATCACTTAGCATGTAATTCACATAGATAAATTTATAAACATATGCTTGAGATGTTAATTTCATATTTCACCAAAGTTCAGAGTCATATTCGCGTGATTCGGTAATTCCCGAATTACCACTATGTGAATGTTTGTGCAATAACCGACACACTAAATTAATCCTAATTAAGTAAAATGCATATATGAATGTTTGAGATGACGGAGTTTGCATTAACGACACTAAATCATAAACATAAATGAGTAAGCCACAAAACATAACATAACAAAATTAAAAACAAAGGGACAAAACACCCAACATTATGGCGGCAAACCAACGCGATTTCAGTCAGTATCGTTAGTATCTGCACTAAAGTTTATTTTATGAGGTTTAAATATTTATTTTCTGATTTTTCTATGGATATTGCTACCAATTTTTTGAAATCATTTATATTATGCGTGTTTTCTCAAGTTTGCTATGGATTTTACTACTAACTTTATGAAGTTATTTTCATAATACATATTTTCTCAAGTTTGTAATGGATTTTGCCACCAATTTTTTGAAATCGTTTTTATAATACTTATTTTCTCATATTTTTTATGAGTTTTGCTACCATCATTATTGAGTTATTTTTAAGATACTTATTTTCTTAAGTTTTTTTTATGGATTTTGCCACCAATTTTTTGAAATCGTTTTTATAATACTTATTTTCTCATATTTTTTATAAGTTTTGCTACCATCATTGTTGAGTTATTTTTAAGATACTTATTTTCTTAAGTTTTTTTTATGGACTTTGCTACAATTTTTTTCTTTTTGCAACGGAATATTCGTAGCAAAATTGTAACAAAATGTGTCCCTAGCTAATGTGTAGCTAATCGTAGCAATTACTGCAACTGATATTTTCCGTAGCAAAACTCCACATCAAATGCCTTTTTTATGTAAATTAGTTTTTTCTGTTATTGAATTACTAGTTTTTTTTCGTTATAGAGTTATGGTAAAAAATGATATATATATATTTTTTTAAAAGCAGCCTGAAATAATTTCTTTTTATCATCTTATTACTATGCATGTCAACTTGTGTTAAGGTATTCAAACATAGGTTTACAATAATAGTTGTTGACAAAGGTCTCTGTGATTTTGCTACGTTACAGATTTTGTAAAGTTAGTTTTAAATTTGTTTTCTTTTCCTACCATTTTGTAATGAATTTTATGTTAATAATTTATTTTCTCAAATTTTCTACGAAATTTGCTACGAATTTTACTAAACTTTTTGTTATAAAGTTTTAAATATTAATTTTCTTTATTTTGCTACCAATTATTTTCGGAATCATTTTTATAATATTTATTTTCTCAAGTTTACTATGGATTTTGCTACCAATTTAGGATTTCAGTTTTTATAATACTTATTTTCTCAAGTTTGCTACGTATTTTGCTACCGATTTTATGAACTAATTTTTATAATACTTACTATCTCAAGTTTGCTACGGATTTTGCTACGAGTTTTTTCTTGCAACGGAATATTCATAGCAAAAAGTGTCCCTAGCTAATCCGTAGCTAATTCATAGCAAAAATTGCTACCGATTTTTTTCATAGCAAAAAATTGGTGGCAAATACCTATTTATGTAGTAGTATGTAGTAGTGTGTTACGATCGGTTTCGGTTCGGGTTTTGATCGGTTTCGGTTCGGGTTTTGACCGGTTTCGGTTAGGTTAACCGGTTTGGAACCGGTTTTGGCGGAGAAAATTACAAACCGGTTCCGAACCTACGGTTTCAATCGGTTCCAAATCGGTTTCTTCATAATCGGTTTCAAACCGGTTCGGTTTCGGTTCGATTTTCGGGTCGGTTCAGTTAACCGGTTTATATGCCCATCTCTACTCCAGCCAAGGGTTCTGCCCCTTGGACCCTGCTTCTAGGGCATTGCCCCCTTGGATCCCCCGTAGCTTAGGGCTACCAACAGGATTATAAATTATAATAAGCTTAAATAAATGCGCACAATGAATCCGATTTATTTAGATTCATGTTACAATTAACTTGATCAACAAGTTAATCCCTTGCTATAATGAAATCTTTAACAGGAGGTCTTCTTAATCTCTAGATTCTTATGGTAGATTTTAATGATGTTAGTAAAGGTTTTTAAGATTTAAAATTAGAAGGCAGTACTCCCTAATAATCAATTACTTAAAAAAAGTTAAATATTAATGAACATCATGCACAATCTTCGGTAAATACCATTCAAACCATAAGTTTTTTCACTTCAAGCCATATTTTGTCCGTAAAGGTTTTTGAGAAATAAATAAAAAAAATCAATTCTCCGTCATAACTGATAAATTTGAAACTTGAAAGTTCACATCCAAAGACAAGTTGAATTGCTTTAAGTAGAGATTGTGAACTTTAATTGCAACTAATTTCTTTGTATTTTCTTCGTAACCTCCTGTTCACCTGTTGACTTTTGTGACAAATCCTATAATTGCTTCAAGAAAACCACCATCGACTTTCTTGCCCCTTAATAAGGCTATGTCTTCTGGTTAAAAGTCCATGCGTAGATTCAATCGTATCATATTGCGTCACATGACGTTGACTGGACATGGTCCTTCATCTGTTACCAGGGCAGGCTTCAAGAAAGGAAAAAATATTTTGGGCCGAAAATGAATTTTTTTTGGGCATTAAGTAAAAAGAGTATTTTGTTGGGTTTAAACAATTTAATTTTTATATGAGTTTACCTGGTTATAATTGAGTTGTGTAAAAAACTTTAGTATAAAAGTATGATTAAACATGCATCAAATGAGAGTAGAAACCACAACCTTTGGGTTGGGAGTAATACCCCTTTGCCACTAGACCAAACTAATGGTTATCTAATTGAGTTTAAACACAAATATACATATTGTTTTAATAAAAATACATATATTTAAAAAAAATAAAAAAATTCGGGCCTACGGGGTGTCGGGCCTATGGCCGTCGACCACCCGGCCACACCTTATGGCCGACCCTGCCTGTTACCGTTAGCGCCCCTGTTTTTACCTCTTTATGACTTATCCGTAAGTCATAAGTTATAATCTTGTAACTTATAGAACTTTTCCACTCACGCATTAAACAATCTCAAACACATTTTTAAATGTTCAATAAGCTATAAGGAATCCCAACCCCCTCACTTGAGGCTATTGTGGTAAGTTAGCCACACACGCCCCTTAAAATCACCATTCACTCCCATTAGATACCATGAGCCCATTAACGCCACCCACTCGCGCCCCCATTATCGCTCCTCCGCTGTGGTGTTCGTGATAGGCGTGGCCCGTGTGTAACACCCCGTAACCGCAGCGGAAACGTAAACGGGATGCAACAGACAAATCTGATATCAACAGCATTGCTTATAAAGAAAACACCACTACATTAATTCACATCATATTACATTGTTCCGAGTTTAGTTACCGTCTAGGCGTTAACACATAGGTTTTACCAACAGTACATTAACATATTTAATACAAAATGATCACTAGGCTTCCACAAAAAGCACGCATCATCAAGCATGTAGCACTTATTCCAGTTTGGGAGTACCTATAAAGCATGTAAAGAAAACGGGTCAACTACGAATAGTTGGTGAGTTTCACTAATTTAAACAACTGTGACAAATCATTATAATAATCATATATTAGCGATGTAATTATACTTCTGCGGACATCTAGGGACACTGTTAACCCAGTACTGTACCCGTTCCGGGGGCAATATTAACCCAGAAACACTTCTAGGGACCTCTGGGGACACTGTTAGCCCAGTACAGTACCCATTCCGGGGGCAATGTTAACCCAGAAACACTTCTAGGGACATCTGGGGGCACTGTTAACCCAGTACAGTACCCATTCCGTACGATTCCCGTACAATCAAATATTTATAAATACACGCAATTCCATGTGTTCAGTATGTACTTAAACATTTCAATAATAACATGCATTCCGCCCCGGGAAAATATTTAAAAACAATTCAGAAAAGGGGCTCGTGAAACTCACCTTATCGCAAGCAGTAACACAGTACGTGCGCTATTAATCCGGATCTGTAATACGATCCCTAAATTCGTTACTATACATACACTATTTATATAATTTTAATCGTGTTAACCGGTACATCTGGGGACACTGTTAACTCAGTACTGTACCCGTTCCGGGGGCAATGTTAACCCAGAAACACTTCTCAGGACTCAGATTGTGATATCGTTTAGAGTTCACTAGTCAAAATTACTACTAGTCGTTTTTCCGTTTTGCGTGCCTAGCACGGTTATCCGTTTTTACGTTTCAAAAATGAGTTTGGTCACACACGACCCGAAAATGGTTGTTGACTGACAATTTAATTAAAGTTGTGAATTTAGAGCTCGGTTTAGACGCCCCGTTTGGCCGCCGGACCCGTTTCCGTCATTAGCGTACCGGAAACTGTTAAATCGGGTAAAAGGTACCCAAATCATCCGAATTATTTTCAGATGATTTATTTTTACTTGTTTAACTCAATTATATGAAAATAGTTCATTTTTAGGGTTTTTATACACCAGTCAGCTCGCTTATGCGAACTTTACCGGTTAACGCGTTTTAAGCTTTAAAAGTTTGTTTTTAACTTCTTTTTAGCACAAATAATTATCCGTTTAATCTCGGATCTTGAAATTTTGCACAAATCACTTTATGACAGTGGAGAATTTTATAAAAACATTTTCAGAATTAATTTTTATATTTAAAATTTATTTATCTATTTTTATACGCCATTTAAACACTAAATATGTCGTAAATAACAAACGATCTTAGAAAAATCCCAAATTTTTCCTGGATGACCCCTGCCATCCACATAGTCCCCTGTAATTTTTCCAGAACCAAAATCTCATTTTACATGCCATTTTCACTAAAACTGAGCTAGAAAACCCTAGAACTCGTTTAACCGAAAAGCCTACTTAGACTTCTCCAACTGACCTCAAATTTTGTGTGTGACTTATAAATGTTATAAATAGCTTATCTGGAATTTTCCAGAATTGTTCATGATATTTAACTATTTTTCACCATTTTTGGCCAAAACCGAGCATTAAATTCACCAAATATTCATCCTTTGTCCAAAAATTACCAAAAATTCACAGAACTCATATTTTCATATATCTAACACCTCTGTAAAATTTCATGACCTAACTCTAAACGAGTCACAATCTGTCCAAAACTTAATCATCACACAAAAACCGAACTACCTTGTGTTTCTAGCTTCAAATCGCAAGGATCCCGCTTTCTAGCCCTTGCTATCAACTAGATACAACACCTACAAGCACAATAACACCACACCAAGCAAGTTACACCCACAATCAAGCCATTTCTTTCATGGTTTCGGTTATGACTTAAAAACAAAGATTTAACCGTAAAAATTCGTTTTTGGTTCGTTTAACTCCTTTCATGGACCAAGATCCCTTGTATAACCCGTATACATCACTTGATCATGCAAGAATCGGTTTCATCTCGGGTTTTTCACCCTTTTTCACTTGAAACCTCATTTTCTTGTAATTAAACTCGAGAAAGGAAGATGAACACGAATATAACTCGATCTTTACCTCGTTGTTCTTGCTAGAATTGTCGGTTTTTGATTCAAGATCTTGAGAGGAAAGGAAGATTGTTGATTTGTGGTGTAAAAAAAAGAAATCAAGACAAGGGGGATACCCCTTGTCCGATCGGTCTAAAAGGGGGGGAGTGGGGTGGGACCCACTTCTCCAATCTTGGCCACATATTCAGATTCTGTGATCTGGATAATGTTTTGGATAATCTGGTTCAGTTCGTTTTTCGGTTAAACGTTTAATTCGGCTTAAAACGAGGTTAAAACGGTAGTTTTTCGGCTAAAAAAAAGAGTTTATTTAAAACCGATTTAAAAACCTTAAAAACTTAAACCATGACATTTATTAACTTAAAACATCATATTATTAATAATCGCGCATCTTTTCGGCTTGATCGATCGTCTCTTGCTCGGTTTGGTATTAAAGGTTTCGTTTAATGTACCGACGTACCATTAATCGAAATTCCTTTTTCTGTGCTTTAATTCACTTATCCCGAAGCTTTAACACTTCGTAAACATCAGTAAATATTATATATCTCGTCTATAATGTATCCCCGATTCGTTCGGGCTTCAACAGCCGTTAATCGGTTAATCGTATTTCCAATACGATTAACTGTATAATCGAGTATAATCCGTAATGTGAATCATACATACTCGTATAAACGCATTATAATTCATATATTCATTGTCAAATAACACATAAATAGTATATACCGGCTAGGGTATACCTGAATTTGCCGGAATCGTTACATTCTCCCCCCCGTAAAAGAAATTTCGTCCTCGAAATTTTACGCGACGACTACTTCATTTTGAGGAAATAGATAGGGGTATTTCTTCCGGAATTCGTCCTTTCGTTCCCATGTATATTCTGGGCCTCGTTGCGAATTCCATCTAACTTTGACCAACGAAATCTTATTGTGTCTAAGTTGCTTGATTTTCCCGTCTACTATTTCTATGGGTTCTTCTACGAAATTGAGCTTATCACTTATTTGGACACCCTCTAATGGTAACACCGATGTCTCATCCGCCAGACATCTTTTCAAGTTCTATACGTGAAACACGTTGTGAACTGCACTCAGTTCATCGGGTAGTTCTAATCGGTTTGCTACGGAACCGATTTTTGCAGTAATATTAAATGGTCCAATATATCTCGGGGCTAACTTCCCCGCCTTTCAAAATCTGACTACACCCTTCCAAGGTGATACTTTCAAATACACTTTATCACCTTTCTCAAACGACAACGGTTTTCTACGGGTATCGGCATAACTCTTCTGCCGATCCCGCGCGGCCTTCAGATTGTTCTTAATTTCAAGGATTTTGCTGGTCGTTTCCTGGACCAGGTCTGATCTAATAACCTGAGTGTCGCCCACTTCAGTCCAACAGAGTGGTGATCGGCACTTCCGACTATACAATGCTTCGTAAGGCGCTGCCTTTATACTGCTATGGTAACTGTTATCATAAGAAAATTCAACAAGTGGGAGATATTGATCCCAATTTCCCTTAAAATCCAGTACGCATGCACGAAGCAAATCCTCCAGAGTTTGGATGGTCCTCTCAGACTGACCATCGGTCTGAGGGTAGTAAGCTGTGCTTAGATCAATACGCGTTCTTGCACAGCTTGCCAAAGATTGGAGGTGAAATGGCTATCCCGATCGGAGATGATTGAGATGGGTATCCCATGACGAGACACAATTTCATTTATATAAATTTGCGCAAGTCTCTCAGTTTTATAATTATTCCTAATCGGGATAAAATGTGCCGATTTGGTTAATCGATCCACGATTACCCAAATTGCATCATGTCCTCGGGACGTTTTAGGAAGAAGTGTCATGAAATCCATCGTGATTTGCTCCCACTTCCATTCGGGAATTTCCGGTTGTTGTAACATTCCCGAGGGTTTCTGGTGCACTGCCTTAACTCTCGCACAAGTCGTACATTTACCGACATACGTTGCGATATCCTTTTTCATACCCGGCCACCAGTAGAACTCCTTCACATCCTTGTACATCTTATCCGATCCCGGATGTATGGAATATTTTGATCTATGCGCTTTGTTCATGATTAATTCACGAAGATCATGGAGGGTCGGGATCCAAGCCCGATTTTTGAAATAGAGAATTTCGTCCACGCGCTATTCGAAATTCTTCTCATTGCCGTAAAGTCCCTCCTTTTCCAATTGTTCCTCTTTCAACGCCTCACGTTGAGCGACTCGAATCAGGTCCGAAAGGTTCGACTGGACTATCATCCCTAGCGCTCGCACTCGCAATGGCTTAACCCGATCTTTCCTACTCAAGGCATCGGCTACGACGTTAGCCTTGCCAGGGTGATAACGGATGTCACAGTCATAATCGCTTAACAACTCGACCCATCTTCGTTGCCTCATATTCAGTTCTTTCTGATCGAATATGTGCTGCAAACTTTTATGATCGGTGAAGATGGTGCACTTCGTACCGTAGAGATAATGTCTCCAGATTTTAAGTGCGAAGATAACCGCTCCCAGTTCTAAGTCATGAGTAGTGTAATTTTTCTCATGTACTTTTAACTGTCGGGAAGCATAGGCTATAACCTTATTATTCTGCATCAACACGCATCCTAACCCTCTACGCGATGCGTCACAATACGCGACAAAACCATCGTCTCCATCGGGGAGGCTTAAAATCGGCGCTTGGAACAATTTTTGCTTTAACGTTTGAAACGCCGCTTCCTGCTCTTCTCCCCATTCATACTTTCGATCCTTTTGAGTCAGGAGAGTTAAAGGTTGCGCGATGTTGGAAAGTTTTCTATAAATCGACGATAATATCCAGCTAAGCCTAAGAATTGGCGGATTTCCTTTGGCGTTTTAGGCGCTTGCCAATTCTTAATTGCTTCAATCTTACTTGGATCAACGTGTATTCCTTGATGGTTTACAACGTGACCGAGGAATTGCACTTCTTGTAACCAGAAGTTACACTTGGAGAATTTTGCGTACAATTTCTCCTGATTCAGAAGCTCTAAAATTATTCTTAAGTGTTGCTCGTGCTCTTCTTTACTTTTCGAGTAAATCAGAATATCGTCAATAAACACGATGACGAATTTGTCGAGATAGGGTTTACAGACTCGATTCATGAGGTCCATGAACACTGCCGGCGCATTTGTTAGCCCGAAAGGCATAACTAAGAACTCGTAATGGCCGTAGCGAGTCCGGAATGCGGTTTTTGGGATATCTTCTTCCTGAATTCTAACCTGATGGTATCCCGATCTAAGATCGATTTTTGAGAAATAGCTCGCACCTTGCAGCTGGTCAAACAGGTCATCAATTCGAGGAAGAGGGTACCTATTTTTGATTGTTAACTTGTTCAACTCCCTGTAATCAATGCACATTCTAAGGCTCCCGTCCTTCTTTTTCACGAATAATACAGGTGCACCCCACGGGGAATGACTAGGACGTATAAATCCTTTATTCAACAATTCTTGCAACTGATTGGATAATTCTTGCATCTCGGACGGTGCAAGTCGGTAGGGTGCTTTAGCAACAGGGCCAGCTTGAGGTATTAAATCGATTCTGAATTCGACCTGTCGGGTTGGCGGTAATCCCGGAAGTTCTTCTGGGAAGACTTGTGGAAATTCGCGTACCACCGGGATATCATCCACCCGTTTATCCTCAGAATCTGTGGCCATCAAGCTTGCTAGATACACCACGCATCCCTGGCGTAAATATTTTAACACCTTGAGGTGGGATATAAATGGTATCATTGTGCCTGACTTCTCTCCTTGCACTAACACCTCTTCGTCATCCGACACCCGGATCTTGACGACTTTCTTTTCACAGTTTATTTCCACTTTGTTACGTGCTAACCAATCCATTCCCACTATCACGTCAAAACTATCTAATTCTACTGGTAATAAGTCAATCAGGAAGGATTGATCGTTCAGAATAAAAGGGCAATTCCGAACTATCTGATTAACTATCATGGTTTTACCGTTAGCGACTTCTACGGTATAAGGTTCTATGGATTCACTAATCGGAAGGTTTGCTATCGATAAGAATTTAACGGAGACAAAACTTCTATCGGCGCCCGTATCAAATAATACAGAAGCGTAATGATCAGAGACGTGGAATGTACCTGTCACTACGCTGGGGTCCTGGCGTGCTTCGTTCGCCCCCATCACAAATGCTCGGCCTCTCGCCAGATTGGACGACGATGCCTGACCCATGGTTTGCCTCCCAATTCCTCCTTGGTTCAGTTTCGGACAGTTTCTCTTAAAGTGATCGGTGCTGCCGCATTCAAAGCAAGCACGGCTGGTGGTCATCATTTGGTTTCCTTGTGGGTTTTGTTGTCGGGCTGGTTGGGTCCTAAATGGCTGCGCACTGATAGGTTGCGGTTGTCGGTTCAGATTGTTCAGGTTTGTCTTACATCTCGGTGCGTAGTGCCCATCCCTGCCACACCGATGGCACACTACCCCCCTACACTCGCCACCATGCTGGTAACCGCATTTTCCACACCTAGGAAACGTCCTTGTCTGCGGTTCCTGACTTCCGCCTGAACTAGTCATGGCGTAGTTCTGGGCAGCGGGCCTAGCACGTTTATTTTGCTGCTTCTCCTGGATCCTATGGTCATACGTACCCCGCTTTCCCCCAGCTGACTCTCCTGCCACCTTCAGTGACCCACTCCGCACGAAATCGTTACGATTACCAGCTTGCGTCACCGCACCCTCAAACGTCTGGTGTCCCCCAGCGTTGACTATACTCCTTACTACTGGAGCTAGTCCCCATATATAACGCTCAACCCTCTTTGACTCTGGGTTGACCAACCATGGCACCAATCGTGACAACTCATTAAATCGGTTCGTATAACCCAAGTGGTCTGCCCCCTCATCTCCAGGTTTCACAATTCGTTTTCTAACTTCTGCAGTTCGTTTTTTCGGGCAGAAATGTTCCAGCACAAGGGCCTTGAGTTCTGCCCAGGTCATGCGGTTTGTCGCTGCCTGACCGCGAGTCTGCACTATTGTGTTCCACCATGTCAAGGCATGGTCCATGAACGTGCAGGTAGCATACTTAACAACATAATCCTCAGGGCAGTTACTGATGTTCACAACCGACTCTATTTTCTCAATCCACTTAACCAACCCATTGGGTCCCTCAGACCCGCTAAATTCTAGGGGCTTGCATAACATAAAATCTTTGATTGAACATCCCTTTGTTGCAGGAGTTGGTTCAGTGCGGTTCGTTTCTACACTAGGTATCGGGCCATTACTGTCTGTAACGACCACCCTAGGCGGTGCATCATTACTCGGAATCGGGTTACCGCTCGGTGGAGGATTAACATTTTGTTCCCCATCATTATTGGTGGTCGTTTGATTGCTCGCAGGGTCTGGATTGGTTGTATTGTTAATACTGGCGGCGATGCGCGATACTATATCCGGTATCGCCGCCTCTAGCTGCCGAGCAATCAGACGACTCACATCCACTTCTGACATTTGAGCTGACCGTTTTGGTGCCATTCTACACAACATTAAGAAAATACATATAATTAATACAATTTCCAATCTCAATACACAACACATAGTCCATTCATTAATAAACATCAGTACATATTACATAAACATCAGTACACATTACATAAACATCAGCCCATAGATTAAGTTTTCATACATCGGTCCTACATCGGCATCATTTCGACATAACCCGCTATGGGTCAGTGCTTGAATGATACACCAAAAGTATCTACAATGATATTCCCAAAAAGAGACCCCCTATGGGCTAGTGGCTGTACTATAACTACCCAAGATTCACTCTATGTTAGCATCGCCACTAACTGCTTACACAGAGTATCAAAAAGCGGACCCTGACTACTACCACCCTAACATGATCTAAACATGGTGGTATACCAACCACACCATCACTGTCACTATCACCACTAACACCGCCATCAAACCCCGGATCCGTGTCTCCATCCGGTCAATCATCCACTGGGAGTATGCACCCTCCCTCCTCAGCTGGCCAATAGCGTACTGGCTGTCCAGTACGCAGTCCGCCAAGTGATTCCTCCTCTGAATACCCACCGTCAAGGCGACGGTGTGATCAACCACCTGCTCGTGGAGCACTTGGAGCCATGCAGCCTCGGAGGAGGGACGCTCATCCCTCTCCAGCCTAGGGGTACCCCACACGGGTGGAGGCACAGGCTCAGGCTGGAGGCGGGAGGACTCGCCCCTGTGGTAAGTGGGTCTGGGTGGGGGTAGAGGTAGGTGGGACATAAGGGACACTGATCCGCGCCGTGAGGCGGGGACCGGGTCTGGGAGGGGTAGGGGTGACCTGCGGTGCGGGTGGGGTGGGGGATCTGGCAACCCTAGCAGGGGAGGACAAGCTAGCACTCCTATAGCTAGTCTCAGTAGGCTCAGTGCTGGATGCTAAGCGTAAGCTCCTAGAGTTCCCGGAACTGACCTCCTCCGGGTCCTCCTCCACTGACAAACTTCTTGATCTTGACATCCCTTCCTGTACACAAGTTAGCAAACATATAGTTTCTTCCATAATGTAAATCATGATTAATATACACATACTTATACAACTTTGTTACATAAAAATATTATCATATACTTACACATATGTTGCCGATTTTACCTATTAATGTGCCCCGGGACTTCCCCTGAATTCCCTCGTGCGGACAAGTCTTTTATTATGTTCCGGACCATAATAGCTCACTTGTCCATCCAAGTTCATCCAGATCTCGTCACTATAAATTATTAGTTGATATTCAGATCCTATAATACTTGAGCTACTGGTTATATTTTAGGTATCTTTTAAAGACATCCTAATTCTTTATAATCAATGGCTCTAATACCAAGTTCTGTAACACCCCGTAACCGCAGCGGAAACGTAAACGGGATGCAACAGACACATCTGATATCAACAGCATTGCTTATAAAGAAAACACCACTACATTAATTCACATCATATTACATTGTTCCGAGTTTAGTTGCCGTCTAGGCGTTAACACATAGGTTTTACCAACAGTACATTAACATATTTAATACAAAATGATCACTAGGCTTCCACAAAAAGCACGCATCATCAAGCATGTAGCACTTATTCCAGTTTGGGAGTACCTAGAAAGCATGTAAAGAAAACGGGTCAACTACGAATAGTTGGTGAGTTTCACTAATTTAAACAACTGTGACAAATCATTATAATAATCATATATTAGCGATGTAATTATACTTCTGCGACATCTGGGGACACTGTTAACCCAGTACTGTACCCGTTCCGGGGCAATGTTAACCCAGAAACACTTCTAGGGACCTCTGGGGACACTGTTAGCCCAGTACAGTACCCATTCCGGGGCAATGTTAACCCAGAAACACTTCTAGGACATCTGGGGGCACTGTTAACCCAGTACTGTACCCATTCCGTACGATTCCCGTACAATCAAATATTTATAAATACACGCAATTCCATGTGTTCAGTATGTACTTAAACATTTCAATAATAACATGCTTTCCGCCCCGGGAAAATATTTAAAAACAATTCAGAAAAAAGGGCTCGTGAAACTCACCTTATCGCAAGCAGTAACACAGTACGTGAGCTATTAATCCGGATCTGTAATACGATCCCTAAATTCGTTACTATACATACACTATTTATATAATTTTAATCGTGTTAACCGGTACATCTGGGGACAATGTTAACCCAGTACTGTACCCGTTCCTGGGGGCAATGTTAACCCAGAAACACTTCTCAGGACTCAGATTGTGATATCGTTTAGAGTTCACTAGTCAAAATTACTACTAGTCGTTTTTCCGTTTTGCGTGCCTAGCACGGTTATCCGTTTTTACGTTTCAAAAATGAGTTTGGTCACACACGACCCGAAAAAGGTTTTTGACTGACAATTTAATTAAAGTTGTGAATTTAGAGCTCGGTTTAGACGCCCCGTTTGGCCGCGGGACCCGTTTCCGTCATTAGCGTACCGGAAACTGTTAAATCGGGTAAAAGGTACCCAAATCATCCGAATTATTTTCGGATGATTTATTTTTACTTGTTTAACTCAATTATAAGAAAATAGTTCATTTTTAGGGTTTTTATACACCAGTCAGCTCGCTTATGCGAACTTTACCGGTTAACGCGTTTTAAGCTTTAAAAGTTTGTTTTTATCTTCTTTTTAGCACAAATAATTATCCGTTTAATCTCGGATCTTGAAATTTTTCACAAATCACTTTATGACAGTGGGTAATTTTATAAAAATATTTTCAGAATTAATTTTTATATTTAAAATTTATTTATCTATTTTTAAACACCATTTAAACACTAAATATGTCGTAATACCAAACGATCTTAGAAAAATCCTAAATTTTTTCTGGATGACCCCTGCCATCCACATAGTCCCCTGTAATTTTTCCAGAACCAAAATCTCATTTTACATGCCATTTTCACTAAAACCGAGCTAGAAAACCCTAGAACTCGTTTAACCGAAAAGCCTACTTAGACTTCTCCAACTGACCTCAAATTTTGTGTGTGACTTATAAATGTTATTAAAAGCTTATATGGAAATTTCCAGAATTTTTCATGATATGTAACTATTTTTCACCAGTTTTGGCCAAAACCGAGCATTAAATTCACCAAATATTCATCCTTTGTCCAAAAATTACCAAAAATTCACAGAACTCATATTTTCATATATCTAACACCTCTGTAAAATTTCATGACCTAACTCTAAACGAGTCACAATCTGTCCAAAACTTAATCATCACACAAAAACCGAACTACCTTGTGTTTCTAGCTTCAAATCGCAAGGATCCCGCTTTCTAGCCCTTGCTATCAACTAGATACAACACCTACAAGCACAATAACACCACACCAAGCAAGTTACACCCACAATCAAGCCATTTCTTTCATGGTTTCGGTTATGACTTAAAAACAAAGATTTAACCGTAAAAATTCGTTTTTGGTTCGTTTAACTCCTTTCATGGACCAAGATCCCTTGTATAACCCGTATACATCACTTGATCATGCAAGAATCGGTTTCATCTCGGGTTTTTCACCCTTTTTCACTTGAAACCTCATTTTCTTGTAATTAAACTCGAGAAAGGAAGATGAACACGAATATAACTCGATCTTTACCTCGTTGTTCTTGCTAGAATTCTCGGTTTTTGATTCAAGATCTTGAGAGGAAAGGAAGATTGTTGATTTGTGGTGTAAAAAAAAGAAATCAAGACAAGGGGGATACCCCTTGTCCGATCGGTCTAAAAGGGGGGGAGTGGGGTGGGACCCACTTCTCCAATCTTGGCCACATATTCAGATTCTGTGATCTGGATAATGTTTTGGATAATCTGGTTCAGTTCGTTTTTCGGTTAAACGTTTAATTCGGCTTAAAACGAGGTTAAAACGGTAGTTTTTCGGCTAAAAAAAAGGGTTTATTTAAAACCGATTTAAAAACCTTAAAAACTTAAACCATGACATTTATTAACTTAAAACATCATATTATTAATAATCGCGCATCTTTTCGGCTTGATCGATCGTCTCTTGCTCGGTTTGGTATTAAAGGTTTCGTTTAATGTACCGACGTACCATTAATCGAAATTCCTTTTTCTGTGCTTTAATTCACTTATCCCGAAGCTTTAACACTTCGTAAACATCAGTAAATATTATATATCTCGTCTATAATGTATCCCCGATTCGTTCGGGCTTCAACAGCCGTTAATCGGTTAATCGTATTTCCAATACGATTAACTGTATAATCGAGTATAATCCGTAATGTGAATCATACATACTCGTATAAACGCATTATAATTCATATATTCATTGTCAAATAACACATAATAAGTATATACCGGCTAGGGTATACCTGCATTTGCCGGAATCGTTACACCGTGCCACCCGTCAGCGCTCCCCAATAGGGGCAAAAAACGCATGTCTAATCACAATGCCAAAAAAAAACATAGAATAGGGAAAACCGAAAAGCTATCCTCTCGAAATACCAATGATGTATATAAAAATACATCTAAGTATAAGATAATCTTCAAAATATCTTCTTTTATTATATTATCTAGTTTAAATAGCTATTATTATGTTAATTTCTATTTTCATATACATTCTTGTCTCAAATGAAGAAACAAGTGGATACACGAAGAAAAATGAAGAAAATCAAAGGAATTGTGTTTAATCAGCCTAACACACTCCTATGTTGCGAGAAACACACCCCATGCTCACATCTGTAAGAAAATACAAAAATCTGATAAAAAAAAATATGATGAAGCAAAACACGGGGCCATGCCTCCGAAAGCACACCCTGGTGATCACCTTTCACAAAAAGACAAAAAATTATATATTTGACACTCTAAACAGAGGGCCGTGTCTCACCTAGCACACCCCTGTGGTGAGTCATCATGTACGATCTAACAGAGCATTAAATGCACCTAGACAGCTAGACAAGGGGCGTGCCTCACCATAGACAGGGGCATGCCAGACCTCTAGACATTTTATAAATAGAAGTGAATGTTGCATTGTTTCAAGTGTTCTTAGAGAGAGTTAGGACGAGTTTCTAACTTAAAAACACTCATCTTACATCCATATTGAAAATCCATTGGAGAGTTTGAAGGCTTGGAGGCATCTATCATTATCATCCATCATCATCATTATCATCATTCATCACCATTGAAGAAGGAAGATTCATCATCATCATATTGGTTAGATTGTTTTAGTTTAACCATGTGTTTGTTATCTTCATATTCTTTGATGTTCATTGTCATGCTCATTATGAGCTAAAACTCCATTTACCATTTAAAATCTAAAAAGAAGCTTTATTCTAATCGATGATTATATTGAATGTGCGATTTAGTTTTTGTGAAGTACATTATTATTTTTCAATTATCCTTTGACGAGATATGTTTTGTCATCATATTTCATTAATTCAAGATTGATTAACACCCATTCATGATTCATTCATGTTCTTGGAAACCAGAACAGGTAAATAGAATAACTTGATATTTTATCCAAAACATATTTCCTTATGTTGTACTTAGAATTGATAAGATATAAGCTATGATCAATTACTGTAGTTGGGTAATTCTGAAATAGAATTGTTAACACGATTGATTAGGTTATCATGTTAGTTAAAGAAACCATCTGTTAAAGGAACGTGTAATTATAGTATACTTAAATCTACTAAGGGAAGGTTATGTGAATAAACTATAACCACCCGAATTTGATAGAATTGGTATTTGAGAAATCGTAGTCAATCCTAATTTTTATACTTCATTAAAACTACTTCCATACTTAAATTGACATTTTCATAGTAGACATGAAGTTATGCATTCTACTTTCTTTTATATCATAGGGTAATTCACTTAAAAATGAGAGGTTATTCTATCCTATATTATTAAAGCAAGTTAATCACATATTCATCATAATAATCAGCAACGGGGAATGAAGTGGATTCTAAATTTAGATCATAACATTCACATATGGATTTTCTCATCTAAAAATCATCTACATGTTCACCTATTTACTTTACTATTATTTAAAATATTTATTTTAAAAGCAACCTCTAATGATTATTAACTCTAGTTAAATTAGAACAATGACTTGTTATTAGAAATCATTCGTGTGCATGGATCAATACTTGGTTCTTACCATCACTATTCTACATATACGATAGTTACACATGCCTATATGTGCGTGCCTTAGTTTTAGTAGAAATCACTTATATAAATTTAAAACACGGTATTGTGTGAAAATATATTAACATAATTTTATACACGTACACACATCACACACCAAGTTTATGGCGCATTGGCCGGGACTCCGGTAAAGTTTTCTAAGAATGATCCAAGTTTTATTTGTTGTTTATAATTTAAAATGTTTAATATTTCTCTTTATTTTTGAATTTTAGTTTAGTTTTTAATTTTACATAGTTAGAATTATTTAATATATTTTTCCCATGCATGATCTCTACATCCACACCTGAGCTTGTTTCACCAGTTTCTGACCCCGAACTACTTTTTCATCAAATAATACGCGACCAGGAAAGAGAAGTAGCTGAAACAATAAAAAATGAGTCAGTAGACGATACGGCATTGGAAGAAAATCAAACGGAATAAATGATGGCATCACCAAACGACGAACCAAACATGAGCCAGTATGTCAGGCAAACCCTTGAAGGCTATGGCAATGATGTAGCTCCACTTGAAATCACCGAAAATTTCAAAATTAAATCTAGCGCCATTCATATGGTGGTAAATTCAGTTCAATTCCATGGGCTTCTCGATGGAGACACTCTTTCTCATATCTCTCGATTCCTACGAATCCGTCAAACGTTTAAAATTCAAAACTGTTCGGATGATCAAATCAGACTCAAACTCTTCCCTTTCTTTTTGAGAGGGAAAACCTTAGATTGGCTAGAGTCCCTTCCATCTGGATCTATCACTAGCTTGGATAAGATGGTTGAATAGTTTCCTCACAAATACTTTCCGCCTAACAAAACTACAAAATATCGATCCAGCATCACCGAAATTCCGAACCGATGATGATGAATCGCTCAAGTAGCTTGGGAAAGATACAAGAGTCATTTAAGAAGATACCACATCATGGACTGAGCATATGGCTGCAAGTTCAAACTTTCTTTGACGCATAATTCAGCCAGAACAAACAGGAAATTGAACAAATTATCGGTGGTGATCTGGGATCTAAATCTCCAAATGAAGCATTTGAAATACTGGAAAAACTAGCAAAGTAAAGTTTCGCTTATAACCCACCAAGATCTACTCCATCCCATATAGTAATGCACCACGTTGATTCCAACACTCTCCTTACCACCCAACTTGAAGCACTTTCGAAGAAATTTGAACACTCAAAGCTGAGCTGGCTAAACCAAAAGTCAGTTGTCGCACGTGTGGAGGATCACACAAAGCCAACGACTGTAAACAAGTACTTATGGCCACGGAAGAAGTTGTTTTAATAGCCCGACAAAACAACGCTTTCAGCAATAACTACAATCCAGGTTGGAAAAACCATCCAAACTTCAGTTGGTAGGACGGAGGAAATGGTCAAGCCTCTTCCGGATTAGAAAAAAGGCCGATAAATCTACCTTACCAATCTAGACTCCAACTTAAAGAACAAAGTTCAATTAGCAATCAATTCCAGAGCACCTCAAGAATTGAAGAAATGCTAACTCAAATTATGACCAAAACCACTGAAGCAGAAAAAAGAGCAGACTTAAGGGCCTTTGAAATTAATGGAGTATTATTGAAGCATAAAGCTGATCTTAAAAGTCAGCAAGCATCTTTACAAAATATGGAAAGTCAAATTGGACAGATTGCCCGGAATCTATCTGAAAGACCACCCAGTACCCTTCCAAGAAACACCATCACAAATCCGAATGCAACAACTTATTTAAATAATTTGGAAACAACTA
>NW_027506752.1:0-27737 GCF_021521415.1 Bidens hawaiensis
CATTCCTCATGCACCTTCTTCCTCCAATCGTCGGTTTCATGCAGTGCACGATCCAGATGCTCTTCATACGATTGTGGGATTATATTGGGGTATCCATACTGCGGAGGTGGGTCGCGGTAACCCAGTTTCACCATCTCGTAGTGGCTCGTTGGTTCTGGATACGGAATATAATCCATGTTGGATGAAAGGTAGAGAAAGGTCTTGGCAGCTTGATTCTGTTCTTGGATCTCGTCGGCTTGCTCTTGGATTGAGGGAATTTCCCCTTGAAATGGTGGAAAGCTTGATGAAGTCCCAATCCTAAGTTTCTCCATGTATTGGACATAGGGATCCACAGAACCATAGCTTGGGTTTTGGACAGTGAGTGATCCATCCATTGGGCTTGGCATCTCATTTGGATGCTCAGGATGCTCTTCTTCCGGTTCCTCTTCAGTCTCTTCCTCGAGGTCCTCCTCTTCTTCAGGATCCTCCTCTTCATCGGGGTCCTCTTCTTCTTCCGGTTCATCTTCCTCCATGGGTTGTGTGGTTTTAATATTGATTGAGGGCATCTGGAAATTCTCAAAAGGCATCATAACCCTCATCTTGGGTCTACGAGACGGCCCTTCATTATTGGTTGGTTGGGAGTTGACTTCATTGAGAATGGAGCTTCCGGCATGCCACTCTTGTTGTTCAGGGAGATATTCATCCACTCAGAGAATGGTTGAGAGTTCGGTAGGTATCCGGCTGGATAACATTGTGGTATCTCCGAGGGTTGGCAAGTGGGGATCTCTGTTGGATGGTACGTCGGTATTTCGGAAGGTTGATACATCAGTAGGGTTGGTGGATGGTAGCTTGAGTGTCTTGGTGGCTCAATTCCTTGCTTCGGTGGACTATCGGGAACATCTATCGGGTAATATCGGCTTCCGGGGTAGTACACAGGCTTGGTCAAGTCGAACTCAACATATTGATTGAAGTAGGCTTCATAGTATCCGTCATTCATGTTGTCTTCGGGATAAGGTTCAGCAATTCCGGCTTCCTTTGCCTTGCGCATAAAGTCTTCGATGTGAGCTTTGAATGACATCTAATATTATGGGTGGTTTAGAATGTAGAGTGGGAAAGAAAGGTTACCAGACTATCTTATCCCTAAAACACATAAACAATTATTTCCTATACTTGGATCGAAGCTTGGGTATTGTTTTATGATACCCAATTCGCTAAGATCGATGGCTCTGATACCAACCTGTCACACCCCTATCTAAGGCCTAGGAGTATGATCAATAGTTGGTATCACAAGTGTAAATAAATCAGAGTTGCAATCATTTAGCGGAAGACTTGTAAAACTTGTGGATTTAAGTTGTAAATATTTATAATACAAAAGTCGGGATTAAAAGATTCCCGAACTATTTCAAAAGATTACTTGTTATACATTACAAAACCACCATTGTTTATATATTTAAGTTTTAACAAAAGATCCGAGCCATCGAATATTCAAAGCACTTCGTCACTCCAAGTGCTTAACTTGTTCACCTGCAAAATGTATGAAAATACGTCAGCAATGAATGCTAGTGAACACGCTGACGCAAAATAACTTTGTTTACTTTATTACCCCTCGAGACTACGACTGCCTCGGCCCAACGTGGCTTAGGAATGACAAAGTCAAATAACACATTATAAACTAGAGTCTCTACACTAGGTCACCTCACAAACACCGCAACGTTTGACTTAGTTAAGTACCCGTAAATATACACATAAGGTCGTACTTCCTGCAGGAGAGCGTCCTACAACCAAGGGTGGTGCGATCATGCCCATACATCGCATAGTACCACCTATGTAAGGATCCAGACATATGTATACCACAGCCTGAGGGCTAGGTTCATACCCATAGTTATAACGGTTAGGAACACATAGTTCCTTGTAAACAATTTCATATAACAAGTTTGACTCGTTTGTAAACAAGTTTATAAAAGTTAGGAGGCGTATTCACCTTATCTCTTTAGGATCGGCTTCACTCACCGTCCGAGGGTCTTTCCCTTTCTTTATCTCGAACCTATAGTTACGAGTATAAATATTTGTTAGTCGGATACACGATCCGGCTTAAGACCTTTAGTCTTATATCTCAATCCTCGATTGAACCTTTAGTTCAATTCTTTATTTACTTGAAAACTTCTAGTTTAAAAGTAAATTATAAACCTTTAGTTTATATTAAAAACCCGACGTTTATTCTTCTCTAAGAAACGTAATCTTTTCTTTTATTATTTAAGAATACTCTTTATTCATTAAATAATATTTTCATAACAAAGAATATAATCATATATACTTACACACACACACACACATATATATATATATCACAATATTCAATACTCAAACATTCATTCGTTTCTTTGTTATGTTTTCTTTTCTTTTCTTTTATCGAGGTATCGAGTATAACCTCTACTTAAGGTCAAAGCCTTGAATATAATATTGAATTATATTGTATACATTATTACGCCTAACCTTAGTGGCGTATCAAAACTCTAGGGACTTGAGCAGCACTCCGACGCCGCTTGATAATGCCAAAACTTCAATATTCGACAACACGCTTATCAAGACTCATCGCCATTTTAACAAACCCCGTCTTGGTATGTGGATGGAGGGTAGTACAAACTCTATGGAAACGTTGGTACACAAACGAAAGATTCGAGGCACGAATTTCGAGGTATTCTAGTGAGAGAGTAGAGAGACGTGAGAGCTGAGTTGGTATGTGAAATGTGAACACCCCATGGATGCTATTTATAGGCGAAATTTTGGTTCCCATCGCGGTACACGATGGTTCCTTCAGCAGACCTATCGCGTACCGCGATATAGGTCTGCTGACGCACAGCGTAGACCTGCCACGTGTCGACATGTGGCAGCACCTAGTGCCACCGTGTGCCACGTGGCACACGTGTTACATATTGTCAGACACCCCATCGTGGTACGCGATGGGTGTCTCTTCTGACTCATCGCATAGCGCCTAGACTTTGGAAAGTTGATACTTTGAACTCAAAATTTTCACGGTGTTACAAATACCGTTAACGTTAATGATGTGACCAAGAAATTGCACGTCGTGCAACCAGAACTCGCATTTTGAGAACTTGGTGTACAACTTCTCGGTCCGAAGGATTTCAAGTAAGGTTCGAAGATGATTTTCATGATCATCCTTAGACTTACAGGTTAAGAGATAGTTGAGCATGCCATGACGTTGTTAGGATCTCATATAGGCCTTTATGGCCCTGGCCCGTAAATGGACCTTTATGAGCTTCTAATATATCTTTTAGACCATGACCAATGCCCCAGTTGGTCCTATACATGTGACCCGCTATCAGAAAAAGAATTGCAATAGCTAAATGATGGTGTGCAGTATCGGTTAGCCATAGACCTCCAGTTACGGGGTCTAATCCTCCACGAAAAGTAAGAAAGTCCCCATATTTTGACCAATTCAAGGTGAAAAATGGGGTTGCTCCCTCGGCAAAACTGGGCGATTGAGAATCTCGAGAACCTTTCTGAACGTCTGTCTTCGCGGGGCGATTTGAAAAGGAGTATATCTTTCTTGTAGCGCCTTCCATTCCACTATTCTGATCGAGAAAGAATCTCTTCTGAATGACCAAGTCATAATGAGATTAAAAACCGATGCTTCCTTGGCCGTGTGGAACATGGATTAGCATTATGTCATTCCTACAAGTGATCCCCCATCCAGGATTGGAAGAAGCGCTATATGAGGACTTCGAGATCAAATAGAATATGTTCCTTTCCATTCCTTAGAGTAAATAAGTATGTCGTCGATGAAGACGATAAAAAATTTATCTAAGTAAGGCTTACATATACGATTCATCATGTCCATGAACGCGGCTGGCGCATTAGTAAGTCCAAATGGCATAACGGTGAACTCATAATGGCCATACCTTGTTCGAAAGGCGGTTTTCGGAATATCTTCGGTTTGGACTTTGAGTTGGTGATAGCCGGAATGAAGATCAATTTTAGAAAAGAAGCTAGCACCTTGAAGTTGGTCAAAAAGATCATCGATTCGAGGGAGTGGATAACGATTCTTGATTGTAACCTTGTTGAGGGCACGGTAATCAATACACATGCGCATGGATCCATCCTTCTTCTTGACGAATAGTATCGGCGCTCCCCATGGCGATGAACTTGGTCGTATGAAACCTTTCTCAAGAAGTTCGTCAAGTTGTTTCTTCAGTTCTTTCATCTCGGTTGGCGCGAGTCAATACGGAGCTTTGGCGATCGGAGCAGTACCAGAATTAAGATCGATCCTAAACTCTACTTCACGATCGGGAGGAATGCCAGGAAGTTCGTCGGGAAAGACATCGGCATAATCGGAAACAACAGGAACGTCTTTGATTTCTTTGGCTTTTGATTCCTCGGTGACGTAGGCCATGAATGCTAAGCATCCTTAATTTAAACATTTATCAGCCCTTATCATGGAGATTAGGCTAACTTGGCCAGCGTCTTTATCTCCTTCAATTCGAATAGTTCATTTATTCGGGGCTTGAAGTTCAACGGTCTTGCTATTGCAAAGGATACGTGCATGGTTGTCGGATAACCAATCCATACCCAATACAACATCAAAACCAGCAAGAGTCATGGGTAACAATTAAATGGGCAAAACATATCCGGCTAATAAGATTTTTCCGTTTTCTAAAGCTTCGGAGATTTTAATTGTTTCGCCACTAGCGGTCTCGACGCTTAGAGTTTTATTTAGTTTGATTAAAGGTTCGTTTAATAGACTACAAAACTTATAATCTATAAAAATTAAGTTGGCACCCGAATCAAACAAGACTCTAGCATAAGCATTGTTAACAAGGAACGTACCGGTAATAGTTTCCGGTGTGTCGGCCGCTTTCTTCGTATCAAGGACGAAGACTCTTGCAATGACCTTCTTGGGCTCGTTCTTTTGACCGCTACCACCCGCACCACCAGTCGCGGGCTTGTTCTTGGGGCATTCAAAACTAAGATGTCCCATCTCCTTGCAGTTGTAGCATGTCATTTTCTTCTTCCAACAATCGGTCGTATTGTGGCCGGGTCTATTACACGATTTACAGACTCGGGGAGTGAAGTTGCATTTACCCCTATGATGTTTCTTACAAATTTTGCATTGAGGAACGTTGGGGTTAAAGCTGGACCTTCGCTGGTCAACTCCTTTACCCTTGAAGCAGGTATCTCCTCCCCTCCTTGAGTCATGTGTTGTTACGACTTTCTTATCCTCTTCTTTATTGCGGATCATTCCGCCCATCAAGTAACCTGCCAACTCCATCACAAAGTCGGCGGTTTGTGGCAAGTGTGATCTCACCATGTCACGAATCTCTCGTTGTAGTCCCCATATATAACGAGTAACTTTGCTGGATTCCGGGGTAACCAGCTGGGGAACTAAACGACAGTATTCGTGAAATTTCGTATTGTACTCACGAAAGGTTTGTCCCAACAACCTTGTGAGCCAAGAGCTTGGTTTGAATTTGGTCCTTCTCGTGCATCGGACAGAATTTCGACATTAATAATTCTTTGAACTCGTTCCAATTTAAATTATACATCACCTCCCTTCCTCTACTCATCATTAACGTGTTCCACCATTCTAGCGCTTCGCCTTTGAACATCAAGGCGGAGTATTGAATCTTTTCTTCGTCCGAACACTTTCTTGTAATCACAATTGTCTCCATCTCCTCGAGCCACCTCACGGTCGTGATGGTTCCCTTGTCACCATGGAATTCTTTCGGCCCATAGTACTTAAAGTCTTTAAACGAACACCCACTAATCTTGAGTTTCTTAAATTCTTGTCTAACGCCTCCATCGGCATTCGACTCATGAACACTCTCCTCTAGATGAGATGGTTTTGGACGTGACTTAACAGATTTTTGAGAAGGGTGAACAGATTAGGAATGTTTTGTTTGTCTAGATTGTGATCTAAATTCAGATTCTTCCCTAACAGCCTTCTTAATCATTTGTTGGATTTGATTCATGTATTTATCGGGGATTGGTTCCACTTGTTCTTTCTCGGGACCTTTCCCTTTTTCTTCAAGTTTATCGGCTTCCTTACGGGAAACCTCTCGATTATCACTTTGTCTAGACATTCTTTTCTTTTATTCTTTATCTGAAATTTAACATGTTTCTTTTCTTAATATACAAGTTTATTTATTTCACATATATATACATATCGTAAAATGATATGTATATTATTTTACAACACATTTATATATCATTTAAGCGATATATAAAATCCTATCCTTATTACATCATATGATACATATATCACACAAACTATCTTAACATGTAAACTTCTTTTCTTGAAAACATGCCACCATCATCATTCTCCTAATCCTTCATGAATTTCTTCACAACCTTCGTCAGCTTGTTGCATTTTCGAAGAAGCTTGTCTCCTATCTTCTTCTTTTTCTTTCCATCAACATCAATCTTCTTCCTCAACTTATCCGTTTCTTGTAGGGCTCGATCCAAATGCTCCTCCTGGGACTGAGGTATGTCGGTAGGATACCCGTATCTTGGAGGTGGGTCGCGGTAACCCATCATCACTATGTCATAATGATTCTTCGGGTTTGGATACGGAGACGTTGTCACATCGGAGGGATAATCGAAGAATGCATCGGCTGCTTCATTCTGTTCTCGGATTTCATTGGCCTGTTCTTCAATGGATGGAACTTCACCTTGGTAGGGTGGGAAACTTGATGATGCTTTTCCCTTAAGTTCATGAAGAAATTTTATGTATGGATCTACGTAGCCATAGCTTGGGGTTGAGTGTTGTTCTTCCTCCGGTGTGGTTACCTCAATTGGGTTGCCAGGATATTCCTCTTCCGGGTTGGTTTCTTCTTCCGGTTCCTCATCTGGTTCCTTTTTAGTCATTACCGGCATGTGAATATTCTTATATGGCATTGTTACTCTCATCTTGGGTTTGTGAGACGGCCCTTCTATGTTGACTCGGGATCAGCAGAATCCATTATTGAAGTGCCAGTATGCCACCTTCGTTGATCGGAGTGGCATTGCATCCAGTCTGATGAAGAAGATTTCGGTTCCTCCTTGATTGGTAAGTTGAATAAGAAAGCGTATGATGGATGAGGATTTAGCGGAAGTTTTATACAAACAATAGTTGGTACCACATTTGTAAATAAATAAGAGTAGTGGTTATTTAGCGGAAGTTTTATACAAACAAAGGATCGATATTATAAATATTTACAATACAAAAAGACGAGACGAAAGTCTCGTTTAATATTTACTTGTTTATATGTTTTACAAAACCACCATATTTTAATATTTAAACAAAATATCCGAGCCATTGGATTCTTGAGCTTCTTCGCCTTCACAAGCTCTATTCTTGATTGCCTGCAAAATGTTATAAAAATACGTCAGCAACGAATGCTGGTGAATATGCTGACGCTAAAAATATTTTATTTACTTAATCACCCCTCGAGACCACGTAAGCCTCGACCCATCTTGGCTTAGGAATAATCAAGTATACAATCATCATAAACTCGAGTCTCTACACTAGGTCACCTCAGCAAAACACCGCAGCGTTTCGACATAACTTAGGTACCATAAATATACACATGGTCAGTCTCACTCGGACGTAACTTAGGTCCGGCCCATAGTGGCTGGAGGTCGTGACCAAGCGTGGTGCGATGTGCCCACCGCATTCCACATATGTAAGGATCCAGACAAACGTATACCACAGCCTGAGGGCTAGGCTTATACTCTTATTTACAATGTTTTTAGAGACACGTAGCCTCATGTAAGTTTTACACATAACACGTTTGTTTGTTTGAAAACAAGTTTGTAAAAAGTGGGGCGTATTCACCTTTTCAATGGGATTAGCTTCCAACACTGTCCGTGAGTCTTTCTCTTGCTATCTCGCACCTATAGTACGAGTATAACTTTTGTTAGTCGGATACACGATCCGGATTATGACCTTTAGTCTTATTTATCTCGATGAACCTTTAGTTCATTTTTTCTTTTACTTTAAAACCTTTAGTTAAAAAGTATTCTTTATAAACCTTTAGCTTATTTATAAAAACCATACGTTTCTTCTTCTTTAAGAAACATATTTCTTTCTTTATTATTTAAGTATACTCATTATACCTAAATAATATATTTTATAACAAAGAATAATCATATACATATATATATATATATATATATATATATATATATATTCACATATGTATTTTATTTTTCTTTCTTTATTTTCTTTGTTATATATTTCTTTGTTTATCAAGAATAACTTTGAGTTGGGGTGTTAAGCCCTTATAATATTTTATTATTATTTTATTCGGGCATTATGCCTACCTATGTCGGCTCAATAAACTCTATTCACTCGGGCAACACTTAGACTCTATTTCTTTATCAACACTTGCTTGATGAACCTTTTGCTTGAACACATGAATCGAACATCGACACTTCGTGGCACGTACTTCGAGAGGATTGTCGAGATGTCGGGACGACACCTTCTTCTTGTTCGGAATGTCATCGAGGAGTGGTACGTATATCAAGATAATGGTCACGAAAAACGAGAAATCGGGTACGCAAAACGAGGTAGATTGAAGGCACGCTTTTCGAGGTCTAGAGAGAGAGTAGTATGTGTGATTTTTTTGTGTGTTGGGAATGAATCCCGTGGCTGCAATTTATAGAGCCCATTTTGGACCCTATCGCGGTACGCGATGGGTCTCTTGGCTGGCCCGTAGCGTACCGCGACGTAGGCCTGGCCAGTCATACACTAGACCTGCCACGTGTCGCCACATGGCAGGCGTTGTGCCACGTGTTGACACGTGGCGGCAGGCGATGCCACCGTGTGCCACGTGGCACACGTGTCACAACGTGTCAGATACCCCATCCGCGGTACACGATGGGGCTCTCTTCTGATCCATCGCGTAGCGCTATGGGTCAGGATTTCAGAATTTTCATTTTAGCCCCCTTGAGTTTGGAATTTGAAGAATTTGGTCCCTTGACTTTAGAAATTGACATTTTTGGCCCGAAATTTACGTGATTTTACAATACTCGATACCTCGAAAAATAAAAGAAAACATAACAAAGAAAAGGAAAGAAAAGAATATGAATATGATATCAATGTGATTAATATATAATTCTTTGTTATAAAATATTATTTAAGTTATTATATTTATTCTTAAATAATAAAGAAAAGAAAAGTATACGTTTCATAGAGAAGAAGAAAACGTAGGGTTTTTAAAGAAAAGTAAAATAAGATTAACTAAAGGTTTATCTTATAAAAGAAAAAATAAATTAAAAAGAAAAAGTTTAACTTATAAATGAAAAGAAAGAAAGAATATTTTTTAACTAAAGGTTTTAAAGTAAAGAAAATATAATCGAGTTAAAGATTATAAAAAGTGACTAGAGCTCTTAAGCCGGATAGAATATCGGACTAACAAAAAGTTATACTCGTACTCTAGGTGCGAGATAGCAAGAAAAGGGAAAGACCCTCGGACAGTGTATTGAAGCTGATCCAAAAGAAAGAGGTGAATACCCCAAAACTTTACAAACTTGTTTAATCGAGTCAAAATAAATGAAAAAGAATTACATGGGACTACGTGTCTCTAAAACGTTATAAACAAAAGTAATCACTAGCCCTCAGGCTGTCGTGTACGTTTGTTTGGATCCTTACATATGCGGTAAAAAGTCGGTGGGTACACCGCACCTTACCAAGTGATGACCTCCGCCACGATGGGTCGGACCTAAGTTACGTCTGAGTGAGACTGACCATGTGTATACGTATGGTACCTAAGTAATGTCAAACGCTGCGGTGTTTGCTGGGGTGCTTTGTTTAGAGACTTGAGTTTATGATTGTGTTTGTTTTAAAGCTTGGTTATTCCTAAGCCACGATGGGCCGGACCTAAGTTATGTCTCGAGGGGTAATCAAGTAAAAGAAAATATTTTAGCGTCATCATATTCACCAGCATGTGTTGCTGGCGTATTTTCTAAACATTTTGCAGGTAATCAAGAATAGGGCTTGGAAGCTCGAAGTGCTCAAGATATCCGATGGCTCGGATTGTTTTGTTAAACTTTAAAAAACATAAATGGTGGTTTTGTAATTAAACAAGTAATCTATGTAAAACAATTAATGGGTGTTTTATAAAATCCCATCTTTTGTTAAATATATAAATCCACATTAATATAAACTTCCGCTTTAATCCGCCAACTCTGATTTATTTACAAATGTGGTACCAACATATGCGTCGCACGCCTAGGCCGTGGTCTGGGGTGTGACAATAATCATCCAAAAAACCAAACATTACATGATAATAATGCGTAAATCTTATTTACAAATCGTTGTTTGCCGCTTACGTCGTGGAGGGCACTCTAACGGGTAGTTTAACCGATGACGATGGAAAAAACAACAATCCCATCAAGACATTAGTGGCGGATCCATGAATTTTTTTCAGGTGGTACACCACTTATAGATGTTTTAATTTCACGGGGTCTGATATAAAAATTTTTAAAATTGTCTTTGTGAATTAAAAAAAATACTTATAATTGTTCCCTATGAGTCTTCATATTTTGAAATCGTTGCATTACATCTTCGATCGAAATTTGTTGGAGGAATTCCCTTTCAATGTAATATATACAAGATCATTCATGTATCAATCACCCGTCCTATTATACAAATCCGTATTTACATTCTTCATTGAAGAAAACATCTTTCAACACTTATTGTTGCAACCGGGAAAACTAATGATAACTTTATTAAACAATATACCAACTTATAATCAACATGTAACCTTGTTTTTACCATCATTTTGGCAAGATCACTTACTCCATTCAAGTTCGCAAAACCGCTTAGCTTCTTTCACATTAGCAATGTAGTGACCAAGTTCATACACAAGCTTCTCTTTTTCATTAAAATCAAAATCATACGGATACATCTGTGGTCGGCCGGAGGTGGTTTGTGGTTGTCGATACTGTGTAGTCATGGTGGAGAGGGGACTAGGGGCGAGAGCGGCATTTGTAACTTTGTATAATTATAACAAATTTGTCTATATAACAATACACTATTATTACGAAACTCGAATGTTCCGGAGAACCATCAATTTTATATGTGGATATGCCAATGCATGACGTGCACCGTCAAGTGAGTCGCCTAGTCCGTGAAACGTGCACCGGCTGCAAAAAAACCAGTTCGATTATTTATAGAAAACGAACCAAATCGAATAATTTCATATTTATCAAAAAAAAAAAAACTAATCGATCGGAGTACCATGTTAACATTGAACTCCATGTTGGCCGGATCAGTGTTTATTGGGGACGGTGGTGGTGAGGAGGTAGATTGGTAGTGGGGAGGAAAGGACGTAGAGTGGACACGCAGATTGGAAGTGGTGATGAGGAGTGAGAGGTCGATGGTTACAAGGGTTGTCAGTGGTGTTGAGGGTGAGCCGATTGGAGGCGAGGCTGATGGTGGTGTATTGGTGGAGGTCGAGACGATGATTGTTGGAGGTGGTGACTGAAGTGATGGTGACGGTTATGAAAGTGAAGGAGATGGAGAAGGTAATAAGTAATGTATCTTATAAAAAAGGAAACGAGATATGACACATAGTGTGTGAACTCGGTAAATAAATGGGGGTAAATAGACCATGTATTTTAAAAGTGAAAAGACTATACCGCTCTTTACTTTAACTCTATTTATGGGTTCTGTTAAGCCCGAGAGACTTAATTTTACGCGTCTTCAAACCACAAGTACTCAAGTCAAGTGTATCATTTAGAAGTTCATTTTGCGGTAAGTCGTTAACTATACCGGAGGCAAATAGGAAAAGTAAGTCTCAACTAAAAAGATAAAATAAATCACTAGCCGTTTGGTTATTTGTCGCCCTTAAATAGCCATCCATTCAAAACTTAACTCTTACACTCTGTTCCTGAGTTTAATTTTAGAAGAGAAGAGAAAAGAAAAGATAAGAAAGTGAAAAGAATCAAGAAAAAGAGGTGTTCCTTGGTTTTTTAGAAAGGAAAATGAAGAGAAAGGAAAGAAAAAGTACACAAAAATGATGCCATTTATTTTCTCTCCAAATGGGAAAGAAACAGATGGAAAGAAAAGTTGAAGGAAAGTTATCAACCTAAACATAATTAAAATTACCATGTTACCCTCAATCTTATCTATATACATATACCATTTCTCAATTTCTCTACCTTAACCAAACCTACCCACTGTTGTTCATTTCAGGACTCCGACGCCGGCGACGCTCCAAGAATACCCACACCCACAGGCCACATTTGCTTCTCAACGCTTGTTTCAACCCCTCTTTCGTTAGGTATTCTTAATTTATTATCTAATAATCTGTTTTGATTTTACATCTTTAGGGTTGTAGTAACTAATTAAGAAATGATTAATAGCAATTTCCTTTCTTTTATTTCTTTTAGTTACCGGTAGAAAAGATACAAATAATTAGTTTCTTTACGTATAAAGGCCAATTTTCATTTTTATGATTTTTTTTCTCTTCTAACATTTAAAAATACACTTTTATGTTGTAAGTACTCAAAAGTTTTATACGGCTTGTATGTTAAAAAAAATGGAAAAACACAAACTTTATTATATTCAGCAAACCACAAGTGTAACAGTCTGTCGTATGATACTATTAAGTACTGTAAAATTAGAAACTTCTGTGTATAATGCTCGATTCTTTGAGGTAATCGACAGGCTAAGGATGTTATTTGTTAATAATTGTCAAATTATTTTTATTTGTTAATTTGAGATACAAAGCTTTTGAAATTTTATGAGCTTAAAATTTGATAATCTGAAAGACGAAATAGTGATTGTATGCTCAAAGCAATCATAAAATAAAAATATCTTCTCAAATTTTGGTTTATAGTTCTTTACTGTTATTTTGAAGAATAGTAACCATTAGGCCCATATTTGGTTTAAGCATACCTAATATAAACTATAGATCTTACGGTCCAGTCCAGTTTCTTGTGAACGGTTTTCAGTATGAATTGTAAACCGTTCGTGACTTGCTTGGATGGTTTCACGGTTTGAAACCGAACCGTGAACACCCTTAAAATTATATGCAAAGTTTCTCGGTTCGTAAAGTTACATAAACCTTCTTATATGTCCTATATTCTAATCAAATAACATTTTTCAACAGTTTATAAACTTACAATGGATGACCAACTACTCAAGATAGCTCATGTTGTGCGAGCTAGACAGCTGCAAGCAATTAACCTGATTTGTTTAATGGTGGCTTTCATTACACGACGTAGGCCTTCAACGGTACAAGCTAATTTACCGACTAGAGATGAAATTTTACATAGAAGATATGTACGAGAAGAGATGTTAAACGACCTTTTAAATAGTGGTAAATGTCGACCAACTATTTGATGTATCCAAACAATGAAATAGATATGTCAAAATAGTTACAAAATAGAACGTTGTAATTCGGACGAAGATGACATTATTTATTTTGTTTTGTTGGTAGTTTTGGTTATGGATTTGAAAACATTTTGTTATGGTTATGTTGGTTATGTATTATATGAAACATGGTTAATCATATTTATGTTTATGTGGCTATTTTATATAATGTCCGCATATTATGTGATAGTGTTTGGTATTCAGTATGTTTATGAATTGCAGTTTTGGATAAACAAGTGGGACAATCTTGGTATATTTATAATTATATATATGCAAGCGTATTAAAAGTTTGGATATGCATGTGGGGAAATGGTGATGCAGACATAAACAATCACATATGAAATGCAGTCTGTAGGTACACATACACATACTATTGAAAATTGAATTACACATACACATACTATTGAAACTTTAATTCAATTGTGAACTTAAAAATATGTCATAAAACACTCTTGATTTCATCTTTTTATATGTAAATAAATCGTATAAAACAAAGCATTTTCTTTTTGTCATGTTGGAAATGTTTTTTATTTTAATTTTATCTAAAAGGTATTATGGTAAAAATGCAATATTCTTTTCCTTTCCTTTTATCTCAGGAACACATAAAACTTTTAGTTTTCTTTCCCTTTCATTAAAACTTAGGAACACAAATCTTTTTCTTTCCTTTCCTTTCCTTTCTAATTTCCTTTCATTTCTTTTCTCCTGTTTAATAAAACTCAGGAACACAGTGTTAGTTTTTATTTTGTTTTTTCATATAAACCCCAAATTCAAAACGCAATTGCTCTTACGTTCTTCCAATTGATCACGGTTTTGTCAATCTTATTATTGATTTCTTCTCTTAATTACTACTTTTTATTACTATCTTTGATTATTATTATTATTATACGTATATATCTATCTATCTATCTATCTGTTATCATGGATGCAGGATCACGACGCATATTCCTTCAAAGAACATCCAATCGACAAAACGTGACTATTCAATTCTTTTCTTTATATTTTATATTATATATTTGTTTTCATTCAATTAGGGTTTTGTTTGATGATTCGGTTACTGAACTAGGGTTTTTTTTTTGATGATTTAATTACTGAATTAGAAGTTTTTTATTGTTTATTTGATGATTTATTTACTGTGTTTGGGTTCTTTATTGTTTCTTTGACGATATAATTACTGAGTCAGGGTAACTTTTTATTGTTTATTTGATGATTCCATTACTGAATTAGTGTTTTTTTTCTTTTGTTAATTTTAGTCATTCCATTACTGAATTCAAGGTTTTTTTTAGTTACTGAATTAGGGGTTTAATTCTTTCGTTGATCAATGATTACTGACTAAGGGTTTTTTTGCAGCTGGACCGATTTATACCTAATAGATCAGCCATGGACTTCGATTACGCCCATTACATGCTCACCTTTAAAGGTAAGGAGAATCCGATTGCAGGTACTTCGCCATATAAGGAAGCCTACAGGAAGCAGTTAGCAGAAAGCCTCAACATTAACAGAACCAGAATCCTAGCCTTCAGGAACAAGCCCCCTACACCAACACAAGCGCTTCAAACCGACTGGTCTTCAATCCAGCAGGCGAAAGCCCGTAGATACATCCCTCGGGTAATCATCCACAGGATCCATTCTTAATTATATTCAAATTTTTGTGTTTAAAACCGCCCTGACAATGTTGTCTCCTTTGATTACAATTACATACAGACTTCTGAAAGAACACTTGATGCACCCAATATGCAAGACGATTACTACTTGAATCTGTTAGATTGGGGAAGTGCCAATGTTCTTGCCATTGCCTTGGGACATACAGTGTATCTATGGAATGCTGCCGATGGTAACGCCTCAGTACTCGTTACTGTAGATGACGAGGCGGGCCCCGTGACGAGTGTTAAGTGGGCCCCAGACGGCCACCACATCTCAGTCGGTCTAAACAGTTCTGATGTCCAACTCTGGGATTCAACTTGTAATGAACTGGTATGGTACTTTTATAAAACCTTTTATGATTTTAATATCTTTTATGATTGTTTTCTAAATTTTATTACTTTTTTAAACAAGCAGTCAAGAACATTCACAGGTTGCCATCAGTCTCGAGTCGGATCAATGGACTGGAACAGCCACTTACTCACAACGGGAGGAATGGATGGTCGGATCGTGAACAACGATGTGAGAGTAAGATCACACATAGTGGAAACGTACTCGGGTCACCGCCAAGAGGTTTGCGGCTTAAAATGGTCAACTTCGGGTCAACAGCTAGCCAGCGGGGGCAATGACAACCTCCTGCACATTTAGGACCGATCAGCGGCTTCGGTTAACTCACCGACTCGATGGCTTCACTGACTGGAGGACCACACGGCGGCGGTAAAAGCGCTTGCGTGGTGCCCGTTTCAGGGGAATCTTCTTGCTTCGGGTGGTGGTGGTAGTGACCAGTGTATAAAGTTTTGGAACACGCACACGGGTGCTTGCTTGAATTCAGTGGACGCGGGGTCCCAGGTGTGCGCGCTTTTGTGGAACCAGAATGAGCGGGAGCTGTTGAGCTCACATGGGTTTAGTCAATACCAGTTGACTTTGTGGAAGTATCCGTCAATGGTTAAAATGGCGGAGCTTACCAGGCATACATCCAGAGTTCTTTACATGGCGCAGGTATCGTTAGTTAAAACTGATACTGTTATTTTATCTGTTTTTGAAGTTAAAATATTGATGTTTAATTAACTGTGATTTGATATGTTTGCAGAGCCCGAATGGCTGTACGGTTGCATCAGCTGCAGGAGATGAAAAGCTGAAGTTTTGGAATGTTTTTGGGAGCCCGGAAGTGGCAGCTGCTAAGGCTACCCGAAAAGCTGTTCCAGAGCCATTTGCTCATGTGAGTCGTATACGATGATACACTCTAAACGGGTTAGAAGATTGTAATCGGTCTTTATAGATTTATTCTTGTCCGAAGGATGGGTTCTTAACGCCCAATTTTTTTGTAAACAGTTGGCAAATAATAGCAAATTTAGAAACTAGGATATAATCTGTGTATATGCTATGTAGTGCTTTAACCATGATACATAAAACTACTGATTTTCTATTTTCATTCTTTTATTATATTTGATTGTTTGAAGTGTTAATGCAATTTTGTAGTCTCTACTTAGAATATGTGTATTTATGTATTTTTATAAGTTTTATGGTTTTTACTAACATCATTAACAGGTTAGAAAGAAATGTTTTTAAATGGAATGTGTTTAATAATAGGTATCATCTTAATTTCGGGCCAAATATTAAAAAGCTAGAAAAACTAATTTTCTGCATCTAGTATACACATCAAATCCTCTGCTATGTGAATGTTCATTGCTAAATTAGAAGCAAAGGGCAACCGCCGGAAGCGAAGGTTGACGAAAGGGGTTTGGGACTAATGTAACATATTGGCAACAATGGGAAGCACGGTAATATATTTTCTTGAATATCGAAACACATTAACCTCATCCAAACCGATACGGAAGCTAACTCTAGCAATTATTGCGGGGACTTTAAGGCCTTCCACAAAATAACAATCATCCGGTAAAAGTCGAAAACAAATCACATTCATTTAATTGTACTTCTTGTTATGTTCTATCGTGACAAACCAATCCGACTTTTATAACAATTACATGGATCCCTCATAAGTCAGAAATCAAAAACCAAAGCCCCAAAGAAGCCCATATATGATATTTGAACGCCCATAGTGTGGGCCACATATACATGTAGGGGTGCAAACGAAACGAGCCGAGCCCGAGCTCGACCCGGCTCGAGCTCGGCTCGTTTAACTTACACAGAGCTCGAGCTCGAGCTCGGCTCGTTTCGAGCTCTATTTCCAAAGCTCGAGCTCGGCTCGTGAGTAGATTTTCAAGCTTGAGCTCGGCTCGGGCTCGGCTCGTTTACCATTTATTTGTTATTTTTTAAATAATATAATTATTTTTATATATTATTTTCTATTATAATTTTCTGTATAAAATAATATATATATATTATTTAGTTATTTTTATTTATTTTTATAAAAATATATATTAACAATATATATATATATATATATATATTAATAATTATTAAATATATAATTTAAAAAATTATATAAATGGCAGGCTCGTTTCGGCTCGCGAGCCGGCTCGAGCTCGATAGGTGAAGCTCGGGCTCGGGCTCGTTTATTAAACGAGCTTACTTTTAGTCTTGAGCTCGGGCTCGATTAAGCTCGGCTCGTTCAAGCTTTTTAACGAGCCGATCCCGAGTAGCTCGCGAGCAGCTCGGCTCGTTTGCACCCCTAGATACATACCATTACCAAGCAGTAAACTCAAAATGGTGTTTTGTGCATAATACGAGAGCACAATTGTATAAGGTATGTAGCTTTTGTAATACATACATGCTAACTTTTCTACTTTACCTTCTAACCTAACTTTAATTGACCCCTTTAACGTTTTTCATATGGATTCCTCTTTTGTATTATCCTTGCATTTGTTAATACCATCATATATGTATCCAGTCTTATACGATACAAAAACAGTTGTGAATCGACAACCGCGGAATTACTCGTACGCTACTATGGCAGGAATAGTGGAAGAGGAAAATATAGACGGTACCTTGTAGTCACATAACATCCTTATACATCACAATCAAAACAATACGTACACTTATTTTTGCGATTCTTACATTTCTTACTTAAAATTGACACGCACACACATATACACGCGCACGCATGCACAAAGTATTTGTTTTATAATAATTGTACAAATGATTTTGAAGCATTTTTATGCTTTTGCGCGTAATTATATTTTGTAGGTGTGCATGAAGTTGATTTGTGATGCAAGTTTTGGCTAATACCAATGACGAGAGATTGTGCTCCCGCCCTCCCGATTCCTCATCACTTTTTACGAATTGTAATCACGAACGACCGAGATAAAATTCTTGGCCATATCCCCTCATCTTGCATTTTTCCTATGTGGAATTCGGTACCGATCACTCATTTCGCATCCACTGCAAATATAGTCTTAACAAATGCATACACCATTGTCTAAATACATGTGCCACACTTAGTGGCATTATATACTTCACACAAACTCATTATTTTTTTATGGATTTTGACCTACATACCATTATAATAAACATAAAACTATATAGTGCGAACAGAAACAAATTAAATTCATTTTTTAAAAAATATAAGAAACCTCTAATAATTTACAAAGCATTTACACAATTATTTTTTTATATGATTTATATTAAGTTATGAAAGAAGTTAAAAAAGTTAAAATAAAGACAAAAAATTTATTAAAATTTAAGACATTAAAGTGAGTCACATTTTATAGAAAAAACAAGATTTGTAAATTAAGAATAAAATTATATTAAAATGAAAATTGTTATAATTAAAATTGAAGTGTGTGTTGAGTGGTGGAGTCTAGTGAGTTTGAAACCATTCAATTCATGGTCATTGCTAAGGGATATATGTCTAATTCGAATTCTAATTCTAAATAAATGTCGGATGTTTGTCTACATGCATGTCGCTTTGAAATTGTTGACGTCTCTTTTTCACTTGTCTTGTAATTCACAAACTTGCAATAAAAAAGACACCTAAATGCTTGGCTTCTAGTTATTGCCCTTTATTCTTTTACATCAATGAAATGACATCTTCATGTTACCATTTTCAAAGGCATATATACGCTCATCTATGTGTGTGTATGCATATATACACTTGAATAATTGCCTATGTTGAGAACTCTATTTGAACGTTTAAAATCTGTTTGTTAGGTGTGAATAATATGTTTCTAAATTTTGGTTTTGGAACCTACATTTTATAATAAGTTTCAAAAAAGAAAAGGTCGTAAAACAATATATCTAATATTGTAAAAATTGTTATAATAGTTCACAATATTATAACGAAGGTTTGTTCTCATTGATCTCATGAAAAGAGATTCTACGCATATGAACTCAACCCTCTATGTGTTAGATCATGTAAACATTCTAAAAACGCAATGAAAGGTAACGTTTTAATCAAACAAATATATCATTAAGCTCGGATTTATTTACCATATAATTAGATATTATTCTTACTATGATTTTTCATAATATAAGATACGGGGATTAAGGATGAGCATTTTGTCCCAAACACTCGTATTCATACATGTACCGTACCCATACACGTACCTGTACCCGTACCGATTTAGCCTATTCGGTACTGGTATTGGTACTCATTTTTGTTGAATTTTGGTACATGTACAATCGGGTACATGCACGGGTACGGTACGGGTACATTTGGTATTTTTTACCTGTTTGAAGTATATAAGGGTTTAATTGGGATTCTTCATATTTAATATATAAAATAAATTCTCCAACCATTTTATTATTGAACAAGTACCAAATGTTTCTTCAAAATTAAATAATATAACATCCAAGACACAAACCAACAAACAAATCACTTAAAGTCAGTGACCGAATTAGGGTTTTTCAATACTATCTTATCATTAAATCGATGGCCAATTTGGTACCTGTACTAATTTGGTACCCTTCACACACCTGTGCAAGTACGATACCCAGACTAATTTAGGTTGTATGTTACTTGTACCAGTACCAGTTTCAAGATCGTCGAAGATTTGAAAATAAAAAAGCAAAGCGGTACACAAACGGGCACTATACCAATATACCCATACCAATACCCGTACCCGTACCATACCGAAAAATTTGGTACGAGTATTGGTACGTGTTTTTATTGATTTTTGATACGAGTACAGGTGCGGATACATGTACTATCCCAAGCTCATCCCTAACGTGGATTAAAAACTAGACACTTGAAGAAAAGATATGATAATTCATTAAAATATGTAAAAAAAATCCATCACTGTGTCGCAATTAGCAAAACAAATTACATACATCCTCAATGTTGTAAAAGTAGGTCTACAAGGCCGAGTACTCGCAACAAAGTATTATGCTGAGGCGAGTTTCTTTAACTCCACCTAGTTACTAAAAATCGATCAAAGGTAGTTAACCTCAACCAAAATTACATCTTGTCGTTCAGCTTTGGCTAAATTTTAACTTAAAAAATAAAACATAATTCTTATTTTCTATAGTATTAGAGAACGAATATCACTTTTTTAATTATTGATTTACGAATTTTAGAATTGTTTAGTATTTAAGAATGTATTTCTCTTATTTATACTGATATTCACCTATTTTGTTATAAATATTATTAAAATTATGATATTTGACCCATATACAATATCTAAAAATTAATTTCCTTTATATTTACCATGTCCGAGTACTCTCCGTGTACTCCCCGAGTACACCCAACTAATCAGTCGACCGCCTAGGGTACGCCTAGCGACTTTTGCAACCTTGTACATCCTAGTAAAATGAATTATAGCAATGCATTTTTACACATTTGAGGCTTTCTGCGTCTCCGTACCCTGTAGGCTACATCGCACTGTCACTAGCGCTCGTTGATATACTATCCCAAGCAGTTCGACGTAAAAAAGGCGTACAACAAGATGGAAGATCATATGAGTTCTTTATTGAATTGGAAGAATCGGAAGTGCGATTATAGAAGCCACATGGATTCTACCAAACGAGCTAAACATGAACAAATGTGAGCTAAGATAAAAGCTAGATATAATAGGAGATGTTAATCTTACGTAAACTTCGTTGTTTAACTTTTAATTCATATAATGTTTGCTATTTGCAGCCTTGCAGGGATGAGATTTGTACCATACCGAATACCTCCCATGTACGTGACGACTTCTCCATGCAGTTGGGCAATTAAGCTACTCCTTATGTATACAATTCAAGCTACCAATCATTCCCAGAAACAATGTTTCACTTCATGTAAGTCGTATAACTGTTAAATGTCATTCAAATTAGACTTTCTAAGATACTTTTTAAAATAAAGCTTAACGATACCTTACATAATTTGTGCGTGCTTTCTCATGATGTTCTAGTAGACGTCCTTAAGTATTCATCAAACTAATCCACAGTTGCTTAATTGGACACCCAAACCTTCTCTTGAACATCTTTTCATCATATATAGGCCTCTTGAAAACGTAATCTCTGGGAGGCGTATTTCACTGTCTTAGCATTGATAGCAACTCTTCTTGAAGTTGACATGGAACACTGGCTTTGTTCGGTTATATCAATGGATGCAACCGACACAATCGTGCGGACACAAATGACACTATACATGAATTATCGGATGAAAAATCCATGATCTAGTGAAATAGATTTTTTTATTATTTTATTTTGGAAGTGAGAAAAATATTAACATTCAGTAATATTTATAAAGTTTTTGAAAACAAAAAATATACAAGCATAATTTAAATATTACTGGTCACACTATTTGTTACATATAAAAATTGATATTTTTTCAATCACATGGGAATACTAACTTGCGGTATGGACCTAGCCCCAAAATAGACAAAGGGGGTGGTGCGTACCGCTAACACCGATGCCACATCAACCCATTCATCAATAAATGGGATATCTATGAGTGTTCAAAGTCGGATACGAACATTTCAGATAGTGAATTTTACTAGTCGAATTCATATCTGAAATTTCGGATATCCGAAGTATGAATATCCGATATTTCGGATATGTATTTGGATATATGCATTTTGAAAAAAATAATAATAATTATAAAAAACTTTAAAGAACTATTTTAAATATATTTCAGATATCAAAAATGTATGAAATATTACCTGAAATATCCAAAAAGTGTCTAAAGTATCCGAAATATTGAAAAATTGTCCGAAATGCCCGAAATTTTTCCAAAATATCCGAAATTAACCGAAATATTAAAAAATTATCGGAAATTTATAACTAACATTTATTGTTTAAAAATAAATATTTCGAATAGTTCACCCCTAAGGTCCACACCCCTAATGTTAATTAGGCCGGTAGGGGCGTTTGCCCACTCAACCAAACTACTCAACAAGCCATAGAATAGTAGCACCTCAAAACAACCCAAAACTACCTAGAAATACTCAATTTAAGGGGGGCGATCTACACACTCAACCAAACTACTCACTCAACATTTATTTATTTATTATTCTATTAAACTATATAAGTATTTAAACTAAAACACAATTGCATTAAATAAAATAATAGAGTACAATACTTAATTAGTTAAATAATGACTGTATTGGTAAAATATAAATAAAAAGAACTACAATAAATTATTCATCTTCTGGATCGTTGTTCCAGGGTAGAAATGTGTTTCATAATATTGAATCGAAGTCTGAAATGCTTGTTTTCATCTTGCAACTCAAATAATGAGTTGCCGTCAATGACTATATCGGACGGAGGGTTCGGGACATAATCAGGGTATACCGCCCTCTCGTCATGCTTTACAATCATGTTATGCAATATGATACATGTGTCTGTGAGATTTCTTATTTTTCTCGTGCTTCAAGGCACGTTGAGTTCAATTAATTATACCTTGTCTAGCTTTTATAACATCAAATACATGTTCGATGTCTTTTTTTGCTGACTCTTGGACCTTCTTGAATCTTTTTTCTTTAAAATCATATGGCCACATATTAGCTTTCATAAAAACGAACCAATTCGGGTAAATCCCGTCAGCAAAAAGTAGCCACATTTGTAAAGTCAGACGTTTACCTTAAATGGAATTCTCGGGGCGGTTCCATTCAAGTCATTGTATAACAATGGAGAGAGATGAACATTAAGATCATTATTCGAACAGGCAGGTCCGTAGTACGCATGCCAAATGACATGCGTACTTCATGCATGATCGTTGGATGTTGGTGATCACATATCATAAACCGCCCTCAGAATTCAGTCGGACACATACGCGAAATGACATGCGTACAATCTATGCTACTTATCATCCACCGGAGGCCTCATCTATCTTCATGCGCCTCGTATAGATATACAATGTCGTGGTTAGTGGAACGGTGTAAAAACTTGTAACGTCCCGTTTTCTCGTTTCGGTTAATAAAATAAAATATGAGTTATTATGAGTCGGGCTAGTGTTGGGTTAAGTAAAATGGGTAATGGACTTGGGTAATGGACTTGATATATAAACCATAATTAACCCATAATCCATCCATTCCATACACCATCATAACACACACTTAAGCTCTCTCACATCTTTCTCTCTCTCTCTAGCCGAAATAACCAAGGAAACCGAGTATCGATCCGAGGTAATAACGTTATGATATTATATGGAACCAAACCTGCTAGATCTAGTCGCGAAACGACGAGCCGACACCCTAAACCGTTAAAGTCACGAGATCCAGATGGAATCGAGTATAAACCGATCGAAGGACGAGCTTAGAGGTCACCCTAGCTCGGATCTGAAACGATCAGGACGAAAAACGGTGTGGAAATACGTTTTTCGGGCCACCGCCCGTTTTTCCAGCATGACGGCGTCAGAAAACGGCATACGAGGTTAAAGGGAATGTTAGAGAATATTCTGACATTCTCTGACCTAACACTAATTCGTTAACGGAAGAATAACAAATTAACATCAATTCGTTATGTCCATTAGTTAGGGAAGAATAACGAATTAACAGCAGTTCGTTATGCCCATTCGTTAAGAAAAAATAACGAATTAGCATCAATTCGTTATGCCCTTTCGCTAAGGAAAAGTAACGAATGAACCTTACTTCGTTATGTCCATTCGTTAAGGAAGAATAACGAATGAGCAGCCATTCGCTATGCCAATTCGTTACAATAGAGAAATGACGAAGGAGCCTCCTACGTTAACGAACTGAATAACGAATTAGACTTTTAAAGAATCACAAAAAGGTCCCTGGACTTAGAAAAGAATGATTTAATTACATAACAGCCCTTGGAATTTATTAATTGATGAAAGATACCTTAAAGGATTAACGAGTTAACAATAAAATATTATTATAGAACCCTTGGACTTTATTAAGATGACCTGACAGCTCGACCCCAGCCAGGGGCTCTGCCCCTTGGACCCTGCCCCTTGGACCCTGCTAGGGGTTGCCGCCCCTAGAACCCCGCTGCCAGGGGCGCTGCCACCAGGGTTATAATTAAATTAGAAACGCGATATGGGTAGTGATAATTAATTAATACCACTACGTGAAAATTGACCTTTGGTCACACGAAAAAAGTGTGGCCATAGGCCTTTAGCCACACGCATTTGGTTTAGGTCATATGTGACCAAAGATCGCGACACTGTGGGTATGATATGGCCGCACACAGTTTTTTGTGGCCTTATGTGGTTATAAGTGTGGCTAAAGGGTACAGGCATTAGTTGCTGACCATCAAGAAGCCTCTCTAATAAGTGTGGCTAAACGGTAGAAAATGGTCACATGACTATTTACTATGAGTGACCATTGCACGTATAGAGCCACATGAATTCATGTTTCATCCACATGAATTTTATAATAATGTGGCCAATAGGGTTGTGTTAAGCTTGCATTGTGACCTATACCGTGTGGATATAGAAAAGAAATGGCCACTTAAATTTAATAATAGAGTGGCTAATTATATCATATAGACACTGGATATTACATTAAAAGTGGCTAAAAATGTTTACTTGCCACTCAAACACTCATTTGTAGATTATAGTGTGGCTATTGTCTTACCGTTTGTCACACATAATGCTTTTCGTAATTTAAAGTGTGGCTATTGTTAAACTTTTCGTCACACATAGTGAGGTACTGTGTGGCTAATCATATCATATAAACCTGGAGGTTATTGTCAATCTGGCTAAAAATGTGAACTTGCTAGTCAAAAACTCTTTTGTACTTTGTGGTGTGGCCATTGTCTTACCGTTTGACACACATAATGCTTTTCCTAATTTAAAGTGTGACTATTGCCAAACTTTTTGTCACACATAGTGATGTATTGTGTGGCCAAACATATCATATAGACACTGGAGGTTATTGTCAATGTGGCTAAAAATGTGAAGTTGCCACTCAAAAACTCTTTTGTAGTGTGTGGTGTGGCCATTGTCTTACCGTTTGTCACACATAATACTTTTGTAATATAAGTGTGGCTATTATCATACTTTTCGTCACACATAGTGATTTTTCCAATGACGTTTGATCTCGTTACGCCACGCAAACAAAAACCAACTGATGAAAGTGTGGCCAATGTTTTTGGTACCCTTTCGTCACACAACAATTTTTTGTTATGGCTAATGGTCATTTATAGACTCTAATTTTTGTAATTTGAGGTGTGACTATTGTCTTACTTTTGACCACACCTATTTAATGTGTTCTATGTGGCCAAATTGTGTGTAATTAGGCAATATATAATTATTTTTATTTTTGATGCAGTAATATAAAACAGCTATAAGCAAATGTATATGCAAAATTAGAAACAAATTATATTAATAATAATATTCACTTAAGCAAATGTATATGCAAAATATCTTACAAAATACAAAATTAACGACTACCTATATACTATTTAAGGCGTCGGTTTTCTTGGCACTGCTCCTTGTCTTCTGTTTGGTCACCCTGTCTATTGTTGTGTACTTTTCCTTTGCCTTCTTACCAGCTCTGTCTGGTTCTTTTGAGGATGTGAGTGGTGGTAGCTGGAACAACAGAATATGAAAACAATATGTATAATTAATGTCATATTTGTAATTGAATAGAACAAAATAGTAGGCCTGCAAACGAACCGAACGTTCGTTTAACTGTTCATGAACCTTTCGATGGGAAGTTCGTTTATGTTCGTTTATCTTTGTTCAATTACGTTAGTTTAGATTATAAACAAACGAACATAAATGAACACAAGTGTTCATTTTTTAAAATAAATGAAAATGAACATAGATATTTGTTCAGTTAAGCTAAAAGGGAACAAACCTCCTGGTCACATAAAATTAATGTTTTGGCCAAGCAACAAAAGTACCAGTTGCGTCGCCAATAGTCATAATTTCACCTGCCGCACAAGGAATAATTGTTTGTTCATTTATGGCTTCAGCAATACTAACTTTATAGCAACCCTCCGGGATTTCTTTTCCATGCAACTGTTGTGGAACCGGTGACAAAACTCAACATAAAATATGAAACTGTCAAGTACTGTTGGTTTTTTCGAGCCGTTACTATCCGGAGTGTGGTGTAGTTGTGTTGATGTTTGGTCAACATTGTTCTCTACAGGCTTCATTAGTAATATAAAAGAAATTGGAATTGTTAGACTTATTAGGTTATAAAATATAAAAACTGAAATTGCCAAATACTTATTGATGTCGCGCTATGGGGATTGACAACCGTTTGGTCAACACTTTTGTCCACGGACTTGGCCTGCAATTCGGTAATAGAAAATGAGCACACTCACATTGGAAACGAATTATAAAAAGTACCGAAATTTTCAAATACTTACTGATGTCGCGATATGGGGAGCGAGTACCGTTTCAACAACTATTTTATCCATAGACTAGGTCTACAATTAACTTTATGCAAAATCAGCACACTCACATGGAAAGTTAATTATTAAAAAAAAATCAATCAAACTGTCAAATGCTTACCTGAGTAGCGGATCCTTGTTGCACAGCCTCACCTGAGGTAAAGATGTTTCCCACAGAACTGGCCTACAAATCAATTTATTAGGTTATAGAAAATGAAAAATCACATGGAAAGTTGTAATAAACAAAGAAACTGTCAGATACTTACTGGTGCTGGCATTTTATTTTGCCCCACATCACTAGTACTTTGGTTAGAACCAACCTGATTGGGAACAGGATTTACTTACGAATTGTGACAAAAACAGTGCCAATTATACATATCGAATGCATTAATTAATATGTAGCATACGTCACTTACTTGACTTGTCGACATTTGCGGCAACAATCCTTCGAGATGTCTAAACCTGGCCTCAAATGCTAATTGTTCCTTCGTATGTCTTGCTAGCATAACATTCGTGGATTCAAGTAGAGACGACAACTTTTTCACCACTTCATCTCTCTGCACCACCTCATACTAAAGTTGGGCAATCCGTTCCTTAAACGAGCCTTTTACCCGACTCACACCCCAATATTTACCTGCTGTCAATCCGTACCCAATCCATTTTAAAAACCCACATTTCTCTTTGCCAAGAACTAAGGTGACCGCATCTGTGCACGGTTCAAGTGTCAGGGTCCGGAGGCGATCTGCTCCGCATGTTCAACCTGCAAGAAAACAAATGTCAAACTGCCAATTCCTTACAAGCATAAAACATCATATTACATGAACTACTGTAAGTGAATAAACACTTTGTAAACGATTAGGTTAAAATATGTTATATATTTGTTCAAACGAGTCTATTACGCTTGTAACACGCTTATGTACAAAAACATATATAAATATTCTAATACGCTAGTAACAAGCTTATGTATCCACATAAAGTTTTGAGACAAGTTAGACAGACTCAAGCTTGTTTGACACCAATATAAGGCAATGAATTGACTTTAACATGATTT
>NW_027506753.1:0-30897 GCF_021521415.1 Bidens hawaiensis
GAGTCCCGCGGCCAATCGGGACGTCTAAACCGAGCTATAATTTCACATTTTTAAATTAAATTATCAGACAACCACTATTTTCGGGGTCGTGTGTGACCAAACTCATTTTTGAAACATAAAACAGATATTCAAGCTAGGCACGCAAAACGAGGAAAACGACTAATAGAAATTGTGACCATGGAACTCTAAACGACATCACAATCTGAGTCCGGAGAAGTATTTCTGGGTTAACATTGCCCCCGAAACAGGTACAGTACTGGGTTAACAGTGTCCCCAGATGTACCGATTGATAAGGTTAAAGATTATATAAACAATAATTGTATAATAACGATCGTAGGGATCATATTACAGATTGGACGTGTTAATTGATAACGATTGTTGTTACCTGCTTGCATGTGCTAAGGTGAGTTTTCACGAGCCCCTTTTTACTGAAATGTTTTAAATATTTTCCCGGGGCGGAAAGCATGTTTCTATTAAAAGGTTTAAGTACATGCTGATCGTATGGAAATGAATGTATTTATATAATGTTTATTGTACGGGGAATCGTACGGTAATGTATTAAAATGGTAATTGTCTGAGTTGTTAATATTGAAAGGTCCCGCAACAGTGTTCTGGGTTAACAGTGTCCCCAGAGGTTATTGGAAGTGTTCTGGGTTAACAGTGTCCCAAGAGGTTAGTGGAAGTGTTCTGGGTTAACAGTGTCCCCAGAGGTTATTGGAAGTGTTCTGGGTCAACAATGCCCCCAGAGGTTATTAAATGTGTTTATGGGTTAACAGTGTCCCCAGATAATATTATATTATGATATGGATTTATCATGGTTTACTAAAATTGTGAAACTCACCAACTATTCGTAGTTGACCCGTTTTCTCACATGCTTTTCAGGTACAACTAAGATAAAGTGATTGATTACGTGCTAAGTGCTTGATGTGTGTAAGGTTTGCGTGCTGGACGTTAGGATACATTATAACAGATAGAATTATGAACCGTATTGTATGATGTGTGAATCTCACTCTTATTCACTCTTGAATGATATCTGGACGGATGAGGTGTATTGGAGAGAGCCTGATTTGATTAACAATCAATAATAGGATGAACAATTGTAATCAAAACACAAAAGATAGACATGGTAGTATGATAATATTAGTCGAATGATTCTCATAAAGATGAATCACCAATACATACATACATTCATACATACAATCGATTAAGAAATATCAGCCGCCACCAGGAGAGCTCATCCTGGAGGCGGAGACTCTCTCAAAGGGGTAAAACCCTAAATCTCACACATACACAATACAGTTACTCATACTAGACAAATGAATAAAAACATCTATTAATACTAGTCTAGCATGACTTGGTCTTCAAGCCATCCACCCTTGTTTGAGACCAAATAATATGTTTTTTCACCCACATATAAATTCGATACGTCGGTCTAAAATATAAGTCCAAACATACTCTGATCTAAATGCATTACTCCATGTAGCAGAGAAAAATAATTCATTATTTATGAAAAATCATCAATCTCGTCCCACGTGTTCATTAGCAATACCAGAAGCAAATGTTGCTCACAAAAATTGTCATAAAAATTCTAGTCATAAATGGGAACAAGGTCGTGGACGTGGCCGTGGTCATTTTAACAAAAGGCATTTTAATGATCGTAAGCATTCATTTAAATGGAACACTAATTCTTACGGTCGTGGCCGTGGTCGTATCCATAGAGCCAATAATTACCATGTTCCACAAAATACCAATTCCAACTAACACAATAAATGGAATGACGCTGGTAGGTCCGAAAACGATGGCACATCATGTTTTAGATGTGGAAGTACAAACCACTAGTCAAAGGCTTGTCGCACAGCTCCAGATATGTGTGAACTATACCAAGCCTCTCTCAAAGTAAAAGAGAAAGAAGTGAACCATGTTGATAACTTTGATGATATTAATGCTGAGCTGAGCATTGTAGACTTTGATGTGGAACTCTGAAACAGATGTTGCTTGACGACAATAATTATATGCAATAATTAAGTGTGCTTCTCATTATCTTTGATAATGTAGTTCCCTTCATGTACTGTTTGTTTTTCAATAAAATAAAGTTTCATTAAAATATCATAATGTCTTCGTTATACACTTATTATTTTTCTTAATATTTTCAATATTTAAAATGAAAATCACTGAAGCACAAGATCAAACAAATGAAGAAGATATATGTATAGCGGATAGTGGAGCCATGCATACTATACTTAGATCTAAAAAATATTTTCATAAACTGAAACCAATAAAAGGGATCATCAATACAATATCAGGTCCTACTAACTTGATAGAAGGAGTGGGAAAAGCTAATTTAGCATTACCAAATGGTACAAAGCTCAAAATAGAAAATGATTTATTTTCCCCAAAATTAACAAGAAATTTGTTGAGTTTCAAAAACATATATCATAATGGATATGATACTCGTCAAGGACTGTTAGTAATGAAAAATATTTCCATATCATAAGCAAAGATCAGAGATTGGAAAATTTTCCAATGCTCCATTCTGGTTTACATTATACATACATAAAATTTCTCAAGCACATATGGCCATCAAAGAAAATTGTTGTGATTCTGGTATCATAAACTTATGGCACGACAGATTAGGCCATCCAGGATCCACAATGATGAAAATGATCATTGAAGATACACATGGGCATCCACTGAAAGATCAAAAGATCCACAAAATAGATAAAATGTCTCAATGTACATCTTGTTCTCTTGGAAATTTAATTACAAGGCCTTCTCCATTAAAAGTCAATAAAGAAACACTAATGTTTCTTGAAAGAATTCAAGGTGAAATATGTGGACCAATTCATCCACCATGTGGACCATTTAGATACTTCATGGTCGAAATGGACGCATCCAGCAAATGGTCTAATACCTCTTTATTATTGACTCGTAATGTTGATTTTGCAAAATTTCTTGCTCAAATTATCAAATTACGTGCACATTTTCTGGATTACACTATTAAAAGAATAAGGCTTGATAATACGGGAGAATTTACATCACATGATTTTGATGATTATTGCATGTCTGTGGGGATTGTTGTAGAACATCTTGTTGCTCATGTACACACATAAAATGGCTTAGCCGAGTCGTTGATCAAACGCCTACAGCTAATAGCTATACCATTAATAATGAGGATAAAACTTCCTGTTTCTATGTGGGGTCATGCAATTATGCATTCTGGATCATTAATTCGTGTGAGACCAAGTGCAAATCATAAATACTCTCCCACACAACTTGTTTCCGGAAGTGTGCCAAATATCTCTTACCTTAAAATTTTTAGGTGTGTTGTGTATGTTCCTATTGCACCACCACAACGCAAAAAATGGGTCCTCACAGAAGGTTGGGAGTATATGTTGGATATGAAATGTCTTCCATAATAAGATAACTTGAACATTTAACATGTGATGTATTTACAGCACGTTTTGCTGATTACCTTTTTAACGAGACAATGTTCCCAGCATTAGGGGGAGAAATGAAAAATCAAGAAATAGATATATCATCGTGTGTGCCATCATTGTTACACCTAGACCTAAGATCAAAACAAAGTGAGACAGAGGTTCAAAAAATAATACATCTACAAGAAATTGCAAATCAGTTACCTGATGCATTTACTGATATAAACAAGGTCACTAAATCTCATATACCAGCTGCTAATGCTCCAGCTCGAGTTGAGATTCCAAGCAAGAAAAACCATAATAATGCTCCTTATGAATCCCAAAAACGTGTAAAACGTGAAAGGCCAATCGGTTCAAAGGATAAAAAATCCTCGAAAAAGACCGGGATCTGAAAAGGATATCGGCCCTAAGAAAGTAATGATTGACAAAACCTTCCATCATGAAAGAATAAATAATATAATATTCACTCAGGAAGAAATAAATGATTCCAATAAGGAATTGTCAATCAACTATGGTTAATCACATATAATGTGGAATCGAGATGAAATGGAAAATATTGATGATATATTTTCTTATTCTGTGGCAAGTGATATCATGGAATAAAATGATGACCCTTAACCAAAATCTGTAGATAATTGTAAAAATCGACAAAATTGGAACAAATGGAAAGATGCCATGCACGCTGAATTAAACTCACTAAACAATCGAAAGGTTTTGGGACCTATTGTCATTACACCAATGTCAATAAAGCCTGTAGGATATAAATGAGTTTTTGTGAGAAAACGAAATGAGAAAAATGAAGTTACAAGATATAAAGCAAGACTTGTAGCTCAAGGTTTTTCTCATAGGCCAGGAATTGACTATGAAGAAACGTATTCTCCTTTTATGGATGCTATTACGTTTAGATATTTAATCAGCTTAGCAGTATCTAAAAATTTAGAGATGCGTCTTATGGAAATTCCCGAAGGATTTAGACTCCTTGAAGCATTAAGCTCAAAGCCTAAGGAAATGTATTCCATCAAGTTACAAAGATCCTTGTATGGACTGAAACAATCTGGAAAGATGTGATACAATCGTTTGAGTGATTATTTGATAAGCAAAGGATACAAAAATAATCTTATTTGTCCATGCGTCTTCATCAAGAAGACAACATCAGGATATGTGATCATCGCTGTGTATGTTGATGATCTCAATTTAATTGGGACACAAAAAGAATTTAATGAAGCGACTGATCTTTTAAAGAATGAATTTGAAATGAAAGACCTTGGAAAAACCAAATATTGTCTTGGTTTACAAATTGAACATATGCATAATGGGATACTTGTGCATCAGTCAACTTATACTGAGAAACTCTTAAAGCGTTTCAATATGGACAAAGCAAATCCTTTAAGCACACCGATGGTTGTTAGATCACTCAATGTTGGCAATGATCCATTTCATCCTTGCGAAGATAATGAAGAGATTCTTGGTCCCGAAGTACCATACCTCAGTGCAATTGGAGCACTTATGTATCTTACTCAGTGTACAAGACCTGACATTTCGTTTGCAGTTAATTTATTGGCAAGATTCAGGTCATCCCCTACTAAAAGACATTGGAATGGCATTAAACATATTTTTCGGTATCTAAAAGGAACTGCTGATTTAGGCTTATTTTATCCTAACGATTCAAAAGAAAGGTTAGATGGTTATGCAGATGCAGGTTATTTATCTGATCCCCATAAAGCAAAATCTCAAACTGGATACATATTTAAGAATGGAGGAACTATGATTTCATGGCATTCTCATAAACAAACACTCGTTGCAACATCTTCAAATCATGCTGAAGTCATTGCATTACATGAAGCCACAAGAGAACCCGTATGGTTAAGATCTATGTCACAACACATACTGATTTCTTGTGGACTAGAGAAAGATCGAATTCCAACTCCTATCTGCGAAGATAATGCATCTTGTGTATCGCAAATGAAGGAAGGGTATATCAAAAGTGACAGAACAAAGCATATACCACCAAGATACTTTGAGTATACTCGGCACCTTATTAAAGACAATCAGGTTGAGATGAGATATGTCCAATCCAGCAACAACTCAGCTGATCTCTTCACAAAATCACTTCCCACAACAACATTCAAGAAACATGTTCATGATATTGGCATACGCCATGTACGTACAATGTAACTACCTGCAACTTGGGGGGGGGGGGTATATACTGCACTCTTTTTCCCTTAGCTAAAGCTTTTTCCCATTGGGTTTTTCTTTAGCAAGGTTTTTAATGAGGCAGTACTTCAAGACCCTGAAGTTTTGAAAATATGTCATCCAAGGGGGAGTGTTATGAATCACCGACAATCTTTTTGTATGACACCAATTATATGAGTTTGTCCCCTAAATAATGTTTCTAAATAATGTTTTGACATTATAAATATCATGCATCTATAACGAGTAATGGTATTCAGAAGAATTTACATTCTCACTTTTCCTTTAGCCTCTTGTTTCTTTGTTCAAATATCACTTAAATAATCTTGTTATAATTAGGGCTGATATTATAACACCTATCTAGAATTATCTAGGAAAAAGCAAATATATATATATGGTAAAAACCACAAATAGAAAATATTTGGGTTGGAAATTGAAAAAAAAAATTCAGGTTGAACCTAATAAGGACCAAACCAAAATAAGGCATAAAATTCATAATAATGGTCTTTTTTATCTTCCGATTGATTCAATTTCCAAAATCAATTCCAAAAAGGTCTTTTTTGATTGGATGGGAATGAATGAAATAGTATTAATCTTAAATCGCCTCATATCAAATCTGAAAATTTTTTTCTTTCCAGAGCTTGTGATACCTTATCATAAATATAAACAGAAACCTTGGTTTATCCCAAGTAACTTACTTCTTTTTAATTTGAATATAAATCCAAATTTTAGTCAAAATCAAAATATAAAGGGAATGCAAGAGGAGGGTAAAGATTTTTTAAATTTTAGCCCATCTAATTCAAAACAATATATTGAATTAAAGAATCAAAACAATATTGAATAATCTTTTTTAGAATCAATTGAAAAACTAAACATATTATTTAAAGGAGATTTTCCTTAGCAATTAAGATGGAATGGATGTTTGAATCAATTGAAATAAAAAATGATGAATAATATCCAGATATACGGTCTACTAGTTAGCCTCATAAATGTAAGAAATATTACTATATCCTATATTCAAAGGAAAGAAATGCATCTGGATATAATGAGGAGACGTTTAAGTATTACACAATTAACTAAAAAGGGGATTTTGATTATGGAACCAGCCCGTCTATCTGTACAAAATGATTGAAAGTTTTTATGTATCAAATCATAGGTATTTCATTGGTTCATAAAAGTAAGCACCAAAGTAATCAAAGATACCGAAACCCCTAAAATGTTGCTAAGAATCATTTTGATGAATCCATTCCAAGACATAAAAGAAAAACTCTAAATAGCGACAAAAATAATTATAATTTACTTGTTCCTGAAAAAATTCTATCGTCTAGACGTCTTAGAGAATTGAGAATTTAGCTTGTATGAAAGTGAAAATTTTGACATAAATAAATAAATAAATTAAACTAAAGTTCTTTTTTTAGCCAAATTATCGATTAGAGGATTTAGCTTGTATGAATCGCTATTGGTTTGACACCAATAATGGGAGCCGCTTTAATATGTTAAGGATATATATGTATCCATAATTGAAAATTTTGAGTTTCCTATATATTATATTGTTCTATCTGTCATATTTTTTCAATTTTCTGATGTTCGTGATCTGTAGGTATCCATGTTATAAGCAAGTAACCCGATGCACAAATGTACTGTCCCACATCCCATTTTAGGATAAATAACAAGGAAATGGCGTATCAATTAAAGCTATAAATAAAAAGATAAACTCTTTGGTATCATCTTTTTGTATCACTAGGCAAATGAACTCAAAAATATGTTAATGTTAATTGATAAAATGAATATAAAGAAATTATGATTGTTGTGTATACTACATTAAAATTTATGACATTATTATTAATGATCAATAAAATCAATATCTGTAAAAAGGGGTGTATCAAATTATTTTATGGTAAAAAATTAATTTATTTCAATTCTTTTGAAAGAACAAGATGAAAACAAAGAAAACAGAGAATCTATTGAATTTCAAGTAGTAAGTTTCACCAATAAGATACGGAGACTTACTTCACATTTGGAATTGCACAAAAAAGACTATTTATCTCAGAGAGGCCTGCGAAAAATTTTGGGAAAAAGTCAACGGTTGCTGGCTTATTTGCTAAAACAAATTAGAGCGCGTTATAAAGAAATAATAGGGCGGTTGGATATTTGAGAGAGAAAAACTCGTTAATTTGAATTCTTTGCTTAAAGTTTAATGAACTTCCTTTCACTTTCAGCAATTCATGGAAGAATGAATCAGGAATAACCTATGACTGTACCATCTACAAGAAAAGACCTCATGATAGTAAATATGGGACCTCACCACCCATCAATGCATGGTGTTCTTCGACTCATTATTACTCCAGATGGTGAAGATGTTATTGACTGTGAACCAATATTGGGTTATTTACATAGAGGTATGGAAAAAATTACGGAAAATCGAACAATTATACATTATTTGCCTTATGTAACACGTTGGGATTATTTAGCTACTATGTTCACAGAAGAAATAAGTGTAAATACGCAAGAGCAATTAGGCAATGATAAAGTCCCTAAAAGGGCCAGTTATACCAGAGTCATTATGTTGGAGTTAAGTTGTATAGCTTCGCATTTGTTATGGCTTGGCCCTTTTATGGCAGATATTGGGGCACAGATTCCTTTCTTCTATATTTTTCGCGAAAGAGAATTGATATATGACCTATTCGAAGCTGCCACCGGTATGCGAATGATGCACAATTTTTTTCTTATTGGTGGAGTCGCTGCTGATTTACCTCATGGCTGGATAGATAAATGTTTGGATTTTTGCGATTATTTTTTAACAGGAATTGCTGAATATCAAAGCTTATTACACGGAATCCCATTTTTTAGAACAGGTTGAAGGAGTGGGCATTATTGGTGGAGTGGAAGCAATCAATTGGGGTTTGTCGGGACCAATGCTACGAGCTTTTGGAATAAAATGGGATCTTCGTAAAGTTGATCATTATGGGTGTTATGATGAATTTGATTGGGAAGTCCAATGGCAAAAATAGGGGGATCCATTAGCTTGTTATTTAGTACGAATCTGTGAAATGACAAAATCCATAAAAATTATTCAACAGGCTCTAGAAGGAATTCCGGGAAGGCCCTATGAAAATTTAAAAATCTGCTGTTTTGGTAGAGAAAAAGTTACTGCATGGAATGAGTTTGACAATCGATTCATCAGTAAAAACCATCTCCGAATTTTGAATTGTCGAAGAAAAAACTTTATGCGAGAGTCGAAGAACCAAAAGGAGAATTGGGAATTTTTCTGATAGGAGATAAGGGTGTTTTTCCTTGGCGATATAAAATTTGACCGCCGGGGTTTATTAATTTGCAAATTCTTCCTCAGTTAGTTAAAAAAAATGAAATTGGCTGTTATTATGACGATACTAGGTAGTATAGATATTATTATGGGAGAAGTTGATCGTTAAAATGATTATTGATACAACAGAATTACAAGCTATCAATTCTTTTTCTAGATTGGAATCCTTAAAAGAGCTCTATGGGATCATATGGGTGTTTGTTGGAACTGTCCATATCCGGTTCATCCTTCGGAACCATATCACATCCCGAATCTAATAAAATAGGATGAATGGAGATGGTATTTTGTAAATATGTAATTATCTTAAATAGATAACCATTTCTCTATTTTCCGATCGCAAGGGAAAAGAAAGATCTTGTTGTTTCTTCAACAATTTCTGATCTCTAGTGGACCTCTCAGTAGGATTCGAACCCAGATGATGTTCTGACCATCTGTCAGAGAACAACGAACGGACAAATTTTGTAGGATTCCCCATAAATTTTTCAATTTCTTCTGGAAGCATATGATTAATCATCTACTTCTCACGTTCCGTGAATAGCCGGGACATTGAGGAATATCCAGAAAGGCATTTCCTAGTACCATAGCCAAAATGAATGCATGCTTCCATCATCTCTTCTAAAATGATGTTTCAATATCTTCTTGTCATTTCTCCCCACACTGCCTCCCCCTTTTGAAAAAAAAGAGAAGAGGTACACTGAAATAAAAAACTGTTCCGATGGAACCTTCTCTTCTACCGCAGATTGGCGTCGATACACAGCCCAAGCCATTATTCTTTTCTATTTGTTATTTTTTTATTACTATTACCAAATCAAATGACTGCACCTAAAAACCAATAGATCCTTATAAAAGATAAAAGAAAGGGGTGAATCTGCTCTTAGGTATCATTAAACCCAAAAGTAATAAAAAATGATTTTTCTTGTGTATCATGGAAATTATTTGAAGAAAGGCAAGAATCAAATATTTTTTTATGGTAGAACAAAATATCTTTCATTTACCCTTTAATAGATTCTTTTTTTTTAGTTCAAAAGCAATGTTGTTAGGTTCGCTTGAAGGTGTTTTGAAGCCGCTACCAACAAGTATCATCCCCCACAGAACAACGATTTCTTTAAGGCCTTTCAACCAACTAATACGCCCCAGTAGAGCTGCTTTGTTAAAACCTGCGCGGTTTCTTGAAAACTCGCTTCTGATATGAAACTTTGAGTATTCATAGATGCTCTTGTTATTCCCAATAAGACGGCTTGGTAATAGAGCGCTTCTTCCATAGCGCACCCCATTCGTTCTGCTCGTAACAATCCAATTAGTTCTCCACGCAAAAAACACTAACTAAATCTTCAATGTTTGTTTTGATTTGTAGAGAATAAATTGAAACAAACTAACTATTAAATAATGTCTTTAGTTTACTAGAGACATCGACATCGTCGTCTTGGTCATGCTAATGTCTAAATCTTACACTGTCTCGCTAAAAATGACATAGTCCGTGGTTTGCCTGTTAAAGATTTTGTTACAATTGAAAAATGTGTAGCTTGTGCTCTAGGCAAACATCATCGTAAATCTCACAAGCCTAAATCGGTTAATACTATTTCCTCGGTTTTTCAATTGCTCCATATGGATTTGTTTGGCCTGGTTCACGTATTGAGTCTTTCTCACAGTTCTTATTGCCAGGTTATTACTTGTAACAATTCCGGCAAATTCAGGTATACCCTAGCCGGAATATACTATTTACGTGTTATTCAATACTGAATATATGAATTATAATGTGTTTATACGAGTATATAAGATTCACAGTACGAATTATACTCGAATGAACAGTTAGTCGTATTAGAATTACGATTAACCGATGAACGGTTATTGAAACCCGAACGAATCGGGGATTACGTCATAGATGAAATATATGATGTTTAGTAAGGTTTACGAAGTATTAAGGCTTCGGGATAAGTGAATTATAGCACAGAAAAAGGATTTCGATTTATTAGTACGTCGGTACGTTAAACGAAACCTTTAACATCAAACCAAGCAAGAGACGATCGATCAAGCCGAAAAAGATGCACAATTACCGACAATATGATGTGTTAAGTCATTAAATGTCATGGTTTAAGTTTTTAAAGTTTTTAAATCAGTTTTATATAAATTTCATTTTTAAGCCGAAAAACGACCGTTTTGGCCTCGTTTTGAGCGGAATTAAACGTTTAACCGAAAAACGAACTGAACCAGATTATCCACAACATTATCCGGATTACACAAAATCCAAATGTGTGGCCATGGGTTGAGATGTGGGCCCCACCCCACACCACAACTAGGACCGATCGGTCCACCTTAACCATTATAACATTTCATTTTTTTTTTTAACATCCCAACCCCAACTTTCTCTCATCAATCTTCAACATTCATCCAAAGATCCAAGTTTTTAAGCAAGAAAACGAGGTATAGACCGAGTTATAATCGTGTTATTCTTCTTTTCTTGATTCATTTACAAGAAAGTGAGGTTTCAAGTGAAATATGGGTGAAAACCCGAGATGAAACCGATTCTTGGAGGATCAAGTGATGTATACAAGTTATACAAAGGATCTTGGTCCAAGAAAGTAGCTAAAAGAGTCAAAAACGAATTTTTACGGTCAAAATCTTTGTTTTGATGTTTTAATCGAAACCATGAAAGAAATGGCTTGATTGTGGGTATAACTTGCTTGGTGTGGTGTTGTTGTGCTTGTAAGTGTTGTATCTAGTGGCTATCAAAGGCTAGAAACCAAGATCTTTGCGATCTAACGCTAGAAAACACAAGATAGTTCGGTTTTAGTATGATTTATATAATTTGGACAGATTGTGATAGACCTAGAGTTGGGTCACGAAATTTCACAGAGATGATCTACACATGAAAATATGAGATCTGTGAATTTTTGGTAATTTTTGGATAAAGGATGAATATTTGGTTAATTTAATGCTCGGTTTTGGCCAAAAATGGTGAAAAATAGCTAAACATCATGAAAAATTCTGGAAAATTTAAGATAAGCTTTTTATAAAATATAAAAGTCACACACAAAATTTCAGGTTCATTGGAGAAGTCTAAGTAGGCTTTTCGGTAAAACGAGTTCCAGGGATTTCTAGCTCGGTTTTGGTAAAAATGGCATGAAAAATGAGTTTTTGGTTCTGGAAAAATTACAGGGAACTATGTGGGTGACAGGGGTCATCCCAGAAAAATTTGGGATTTTTCGAAGGTCGTTTGGTATTTTCGACATATTTGGTGTTTAAATGACGTTTAAAAATGGTTAAATAAATTTTAGATATAAAAATTAATTCTGGAAAAATTATATAAAATTCCTTACTGTCAAAATATGGTTTGTACAAAATTTCAAGGTCCGAGACTAAACGGATATTTATTTGTGCTAAATAGAACTTAAAAACAAACTTTTAAAGCTTAAAACGAGTAAACCGGCAAGGTTCGCCTAAGCGAGCTGACTGGTGTTTGAAAACCTTAAAAGTGGATGATTTTTATGAAACTAAGTTAATCAAGTAAAAATAAATCATCCGAAAATAATTCGGATGATTGTTTAATTTTACCCGACTTAACCGTTTCCGGTGTATTAAAGGCGGAAACGGGCCCCGCGGCCAAACGGGGTGTCTAACCGAGCTCTAATTTCACCACTTTAATGAAAATATCAATAATGACTATTTTCGGGACGTATGTGGTCAAACTCATTTTTTGAAAACATAAAGACGAATAACCGTGCTAGGCACGCAAAACGAGAAAACAAACTATCGGTAGTTTTGACTAAAGAACTCTAAGTGATATCACAATCTAAGTCCTGAGAAGTGTATCGGGGTTAACATGGTCCCCGGATCGTGTACGGTACTGGGTTAACAGTGTCCCCGGATGTACCGGTTAACACGGAATTAAGTTATATTGATAGAAATTGTGTAGTAACGATTTGGGGATCGTATTACAGATCTGTACCAGTAGCCGTGCACCGTAGTACGTCTTTGCTCACAAGAAGGTGAGTTTTCACGAGCCCCTTTTACTGAACTGTTTTAAATATTTTCCCGGGGCGGAAAGCATGTTTTTATCAAAGTGTTTAAGTACATGCTGATCGCATGGAAATAAACGTATTTATATAATGTTTATTGTACGGGAATCGTACGGCAATGAATTAAGATGGTAATTGTCTGAGTTGCTAACAGTGTAAGGCCCGAAACAGTGTTCTGGGGTAACCGAGTTCCCAGAGGTTATTAAATGTGTTCTGGGGTAACTGAGTTCCCAGGGGTTATTAAATGTGTTTCTGGGGTAACAGAGTTCCCAGAGGTTATTAAATGTGTTTCTGGGGTAACAGCGTTCCCAGAGGTTATTGGAAGTATTCTGGGGTAACAGAGTTCCCTGAGGTTAATCGATATGTTTCGGGATTAACAGAGTTCTCACTTGTGAACTCAGTATAATTACATCGCTTATTTATGATTTTTATAATGATTTGTCATGGGTTATTTAAATTAGTGAAACTCACCAACTATTCGTAGTTGACCCGTTTTCTTTACATGCTTTCTAGGTACACTCAAATTGGAATGAGTGATATGTGTTCGATGCTGTGTGCTATTTTGTGGAAGTCTAGAGATCTATATTTTGCATTAAATATGTTAATGTACTATCGGTAACACTTATGTGATAACGCTTAGATGGTTATGAAACTCGGAACAATGTAATTCGTTTAAATTAATGTAGTGGTGTTTTCTTTATAAGCAATGCTGTTGATATCAGATGTGTCTGTTGCATCCCGTGTACGTTTCCGCTGCGGTTACGGGGTGTTACATTACTAATGACTACTCATGTTTTACTTGGGTGTTTTTCTTGTCAAATAAGAGTGAAACTGCAGAATTGATAAAACGTTTTATGGTGCTTATGGAGAATCAACTGAATCTAAAGCTAAAATAAATTCGCTGTAACAAAGGCATGATGTTCAAGAACTCAACAGAATTATTTTTGTGTCGAAAAGGGAGTACTTCGACAATACAACTCGGCTTACCGCAAGAAAATGGTGTTGCTGAGAGAAGGAATAGAACTCTAATCGAGGCTGCAAGAACTACGTTGTGTGATTTGAAGTTACCTTTGTTCTTCTCGGCTGAAGCAGTCAACATCGCCTGTTACGTTCAAATCGGGTGTTGATCACCAAATCACAAATGAAGACTCCCTATGAAATTGTTTATGGTCACAAGCCTACTGTAGCACATTTTCGAGCTTTTGGATGTCCGTGTACTATACTAAATCTCGAATCTACCCCAAAGTTTAGAGGTAAGACTGATGATTGCTACTTTGTTGGATATGTTGGTCGCACTGCTTACAAAGTCTACAACAAGGTAACGAAACAAATAGTGGAATCTTACGACGTGCGCGGATTAGAATAAAATGAAACTGATGCTCGTGTAGGTCCTGATTGGTTATTCGATTATAATGAACTGGTTCCATGCTAATCCTAAACGTTTTCATTTAATTGACGTTAAACGTACTTTTAGATATTTGAAAGCGCAACCGAAGCTAGGTCTTTGGTACACCAAAAACTCAGAATTTGATTTATATGCTTTTGCTGACAACAATTATGGGGGTGATGATATTGACATGAAATCTACGTCTGCTAGATGTCAATTCTTGGAGGTGATCGACTCATTTCATGGCAATGCAAGAAACAACAAACGGTATCCACATCCACTGCTGAGGCTGAGTACGTTGCTGCTTCTGCCAACTGTTCACATGTTATCTGGATGCAACACCAGTTGCTAGATTACGATTTCGAATTTCTTGACACTCAATTTTTTTGTGATAATGATACTGCTATTGCTATTGTTAATAATCCTATTCAACACTCTAAAAACAAGCACATTAACATCAAAATTCATTTTATTCGCAACTGTTACGACCGAAAATTGATTCATCTTGAACAAGTTCACACTGATAATGTGGCGGACTTATTTATAAAACCGGTCGGAACAACCAGATTTAATATGCTTTTAGGGTTTCTTAAATGCTACGTCTCGACGATTGAGTGTTTTTGAGGTTAAATTTGTACATAAAAGTTTTCCTGTCTATTCCTATTTTTGCGTAAATTTAGTGGAAGAAAATTCAAAAAATACAATAAAAAATTGTGCGTGTGTTTTTATAATTAAAAAACATTGTGTTTTTCTTAATAACTATCTAAGAAATGATATGATTACTCATTTGTAAACTTTATATAAGCTCAAAATATTTTCAAATGAAAATTTGATTCAACCTTTGGAAAATGATAGATAAATTGATTTTGTGCCTAACGTATGAAGTTACTTTGCTAAAAAGGCTTTTGAACAATCATTGATATGCATGATAGCTTTCCATGATGCGTAAAAGTTTTAGTGATATATACTAAATCTGCTTAACTTATGTGAAGAGTCAATTTTGAAGATTTTTGCATGTCTCTAGATACATCTCTACGAATGATAGGTAGAAAAGCAATTACCCAGTCGTACAAGAGCCCGTTAGTGTCTTGATCATCAAGTATTATTCTTCTTTAAAAATTATTATTATTATTATTATTATTATTATTATTATTATTATTATTATTATTATTATTATATGTAACATTGTGTCATAAAATTGTTTTAAAAAGCTTAAATGGTCAAACTAAAACTACAGGGGCGGGGCTTTCAAGTAAGTCCTAAATACTCCTAATGAAAGGCATGTTAGTCCAGACGGCATGTAAGTACGTTCAACCTTAAAGCTTAAAAATATTTTTGTTTCTATAGAGAAAAACTTTTGATCAAGCACAAGGGGGTTGGAGTCAAATTGGGGTGATTTGAGGAAAGCCAAATACGCTTTGAGAAGAGATAAGAGGCATCATAGGTCAATAAGTGATGTCCATCTAAGATTTATGCCTAATTGAACCTAATACGTATCACTGATGCAATGAAAATCATGCTAAGCATCTTAATACCAGCTTTAAACCTGTTTCTCTATGTCATAATAATGATGAAAATGAATAATTGTGAAAGCATCATAATCAATATGATTCAATGTTCGGATCTTTTCATAAAAGTTTGCTCGTTTATCGAAACTGAAATTTGATCCCGAAATTTGTTAGAACTACTGAAGGTCGGGTGGTTAAATTACTTTGTCTTGGTTTAGTTTTTGTCTTTATTTCTTTTTATTTATATTTACTCGTTTTAATTTTACCTCATGTTCACTCTTGTCGAAACAAATGCGTTACGAAATTGTTTTAAACATGGATCAGGATTTTTTTTTCAGCCCATGAAATCTGATATCTGTTGATTGTGTTCTTGGCCCAGTCAGATTGGCCCAAAGTGTTTATAATAATTGTGTTCTCGGTCCATTAAGGTTTTTGACCCAGATCTATTCCTTAAGTTTAAAAGGAAAATTTTGTTGTGTGTGTGCATTATTGTTCAACTTCATCAAATCTGCAAAAAGCTCTAACCTTCTTATCTTCCAAATCCAAATTCTCTAAACCTTGATCACCAAAGTTACTTAAAAGTAAATAAACATAAATCGAAATCTGTTCCCGGACCACTTTTGGAAAGCAATTGAGAGTTTTAGGCTAAATGGTTACTTGGAATGTGATATGCGATTCGATAACATGTGTGATGAATGATTATTGTGTGTTTGAGTTTGTTATGAGTTTTCTTGAGGTTTCAGGTTTATTCATCCATGGAGGTTGGCTTGATAGGGAAGATGACATAGTTTTTTTAAAAGAACACAAGGGTTTTCGGTGCTGGTTGACCGAATACCCTTGGTCAACCAGAGAACATTTGTGATCAACAAAGATCTAACAGGTTCCCGATCATACTTTGACCGAGAACCTATCTGATTACTCAAGAACCCATGTTCTCGGTTGTTAAGTGTTCTTTGTAAACATAGATTGATTATTTAGACCGAAAACGATAATTATTGACCGAAAACTCTCAATTTGGACCGAAAACTCATCTATTTGGAAAAAAAACTCATCTATTGGACCGAAAAACATTTTTAATCAGATTATCATTAATGTTATTTGGACTAATTTACAAAAATTGTCAATATTTATGTCTTTGGTCCCTGTACTATGATCAAGTTGTCCATTTTACAAGATATGAATTCTATAAGATAACTAATTATGTAGGCGAATATATCACTAATTTGACTCGTTTGTTGCAGTTATTGCTGATCAAGTACCTCTGAAGTTTGTAGACACTCATAGTATTGTTGGATGCCTCTTTGAACCTCCTCTAGCTCACAAGGAATTCCAATCAATGATAGCGGGGCTAAATACGTGAAGGATTTCTTACATTTTACGAGAAACTCCTGCTATTTGTAAGAAGATGGTAACTGATTTCTGGAATCATGCTTCCATTAATCAAAGAGGTGCTGGGGGAGCTGTTGTTACTGAGTCAAAGGTACATAAGAAGCATGTTATTATCTCTGAGGCTATCATTCGTGGGGTGTTTGCTGTGTGGTGATCAACCTAATTACCCAATAGAGTATTCTACTGAAGTCGTAGCAGAGATTGTCCAAAGAATGGGATACGAGAGAGCCTACCCTCTAACCATTAAGAAGTTGTTTAATCCTTAATGGAGATTCTTGATTCACACCTTCTTCACGTGTGTCTCAGGACGAAAAGGAGGTTCTGATGAAATTAGCCATACTCAAATGTCTACTGTAGTTGAATTGATCATGAACAGGAACTAAAAAATATTCCAAGTTCATGTTCGTTGAAATGATAAGAAATCTCAAAGGAAAAAAGAAAGAGATATTCTTAATGTACTCGAGGTTTCTACAGATCAGTTTCAACTCTCATTACCCCGACCTGATTAAATCTGTAGAGACGCTCGACTTGAACGCTATGGGTCCTAATTCTTTTGGGTTGATGAAGAAGTCAAGAAAAGGTGCCAATGTAGTCTATCAAAGACTCCATCAGTTGTAAAGTTTGGAAGATTTGCTGAAACTGAGGCTGTTGTTGCTTCTAGTGCTACTGTTGCTGAGGAATATGTCATTCCTGGTCAAAGACTTAACACCAAGTACTACAATCTGTGCCTACTAATGAGCATATTCAAGATTTTGAGATTTTCAAGGAGAAGCTTCAATCGACTGCATTGAAACCACCTCAATCAGTCACTGTGACACATAATGAATATCATGCTGAAGAAGAGCCAGCCACCGATCACTTTCCACGTAAGCAACGAAAGAAAGATTCGAGACCGGGTGTGCTGGCTAGAATCTTACACCAGCTAACCAATCAACACTCACTGAGCTTGTTACCGTTGAAGCTCAAGCCGATCAAGGCCATCTGTTGCTACTCAAGTAACTCAAGATCAGATTTTTGATGAGATTACACAAGAGTTGAGTTCGAAACACATATTCAGTCCACCACTGAACCATCGAGATCACCATCGGGTTCGTCCGACCCCATTGGTTAAGAAAGTTCAAGTGCAGCTAACAACATTGCTCATATCCTTGCCATGCAAGACAAATTCTTACAAGAAAAAGGCAAGGGGATTGCTATAGAAGCCGAACCAGTTGACGTACAAGCCTTACAACGCCGAGTTTTTGAGCTCGAACAAGACTCGGTGGTGAAGGATATACGAATTCAAGAACTTAAAGCTAGTAACACTGACAAAGATTCAAAGATTCAGGAGCTCTAGGCTAACATGGGTGGCCTTACTGCATTATACTTGGACCTCCAACAATAGCTTATTCAAAAATTTGGAGATGAAAACAAAAGCGGCGATGACAGTGGTGAGAAGACAGCTCATGATAATCAAGATGCTCCTATTGATAGCAGTTCCAGTATGCGCCCTGCTTCAAACATTGATGCCTTTGTGCCACTGGAAAATATACTTGGCTGCTCCACCAAAGACAACTGAGTAAATAGAACATATAAAGAAGAAGATGTTGATTCGTAAGAACTCCATTCAGAATGTAGTATCTTCCGATAATCCTGAAAAGTTTGTTATGGAAATTCAAAAGGGTTTCTCTGACAAGTATGGTGATCGTTCTGGAGTTGTTTCTTGGGGATACGATAGTGATAAAGAGGTGTGGTGGGTCAAACGTAGATCTGGGAGCATGGAGTACTACAGGAAGATGAAAGACTTTGGGTCGTGGACAAAGGTTGATTTAAGTGATCTGATACATGCACCCTTCCACAGTCCAAGTAATGATCCAAAGGCCGTAAATTTCTGGAACTACCTGAACTACCAAGTTGAAAGAGGATTCCCCAATATGCCTACTGCTGAGTCTTTCCTCAAGAAAGCAAAGGGAGTACGTGATCCTTGTACTAACAAGAAAATAGTGAACGTGATGTGGCCTGCAACTAATAAAGTGATGTCCATTCCGATTACCAAGAGATTTCCTAAGGGTGCTCTTGATTAAATGAAGTTTTGGACATATGATGGTGACACAGCTACTATCATTATAAGGCTAGATAAAGGACATTATCGTGTTGTTGATCCAAGAGATTTACTGAAGTTCGGTAAAAAGGATAAAAAAGACCCTTAGCGGCTTTCAGATTACGGCTGAACCACCTTACGAGCCAGCTGCAAAGGAATATACTAGAATGGTGGGATCGATTATACGCACAGGTTTATAGGAGAGCGCTTACAAGGAAGCTGATGCTGATATACTTGAGCACGAATGATAATCAAGTGGTAAACCAATGGGGAGAATGTCGGGCTATATTTAATGGTTTACGCTTATGTAATTGGGCTTAGTTTTGGGCTACTCTATGTAAACTGAAATCATGGATTTCGGTGGGCTTAATATGTGATTGTGCTTAGGGTTTAGCTTATACTATATATATGGTGTATGTAGATGGTTTTGGTGTTGGTTGATTAAGCATCCAATGTTATATAATCGTGTGTTTTTAAGCATTACTGTGTTTTTATTGTGGTTATTTGTTTTACCTTGAATCGATTCATTGTTAGATTTCGCCTAACAACGAATTTACTTGATATAACATTGAAAGATCCTTCTATGGGACTTACATATATGAAAGTGTCACAATTAAAACTTGTCCTCATTTTATTTACGTTAGACCAATAGACAACCTTTAGTTGAATTTGATAAAGTGTTAAAATAAGACACTTTATTCTCTAACAATTGTAATAGGTATAACTTTTCAAGAAATATAACAAATGCTTGATAATTAAACCTATAATCAATGCGTATCAAAATCGAAATATTTACCATCTTACCTTACCAGAGCGACTGGTTGATGGACAAGGCGTTACCATGATAGATCTATCAATATTTTTATGCCTTAAACTAATGTTAATGATTATAAAGACTGCGTTTTATTTATGCCAACCTGACTACGCTTTAGTTACGCTAGTTAATTTAACATCATCACAATACCAGATTTGCAAAAATAAAATGTATTTAAGAAACGTGTTCTATCCCCAAAATATTTATACTCATTAAAACATTTATAAAAAACGACGGGACTTGTGAGAAACTCACTTTTGGCCGGTTACTGTTCGACTACTGATCTCTCGTGTCCTATTATTACATTACACGGTTTTAATATTTCAAATATATTTAAAGTTGGTTCTTTCAACTTTAAATAAAATATCTATACTATATATAATACATCACCCATGGACAAATTAAGACACCCAATTTTAAGTAATTTATAATTTTTCAAACACATTGTACAACCTTAAGTAGGGGCATACTAGACATTCTAACACTAAATTTAACGTTTCTTTCATATTCTTTCAAATTATTTACAACAATGCCCCCTCAACTTTAATCAACATTTGGAAATTTAAAGAATAGTTACCACTTTGATCCCCCATCTTTTAACTATATATTATTTATAATTTCACTTTTAACCCAAATTCCCCCACGATTTTAAACGGTCATAATTTTTTAATACGTTAATATTTTTTTAAAAAAACTGCACCATAAAAATGAGCATTTAATTCTCTTTAATTTGAGTATGATATTGTGATGGTTTGTTTTCAGTTAAAAAAATAACATCTTACGTATAGTCGTTTGTGGTCCGGTTTTGATGGTTTTAAACTAAGCCGTGAGCCAAGCTTTATTTTGTCATCAAAAACTGAAACCAAACCGTTGAAAATTATAACCCAACAAAAACAAACGATTAACAATGGTTAGATTTCGGTTTCATTTGTACTTCGCTACTAAATTTATTTTAAAATAAGAATTCTTAATCCACGGTTTTAAATGAAACGATGAGCACCCAAAAATCTCTTATGTGATTATTAAGGCCTGTAGTTTCCGCTGCATCGCGCGGGCACTCGTCTAATATATATATATATATATATATATATATATATATATATATATATATATATATATATATATATATATATATATATATATATATATATATATATATATATATAAAGTTTGTTCTTTCAACTTAAAAACATTTCACACAAACATCATGACTTTCTTAAAAAATGTATTCTTATTTAACATCATTTAGTTATGTTTGAATGACTTGTTGGCTCCTTTTATTTCGTTTAAGTCCAAGTTCTATAATTGCACACAACACCTTAACAATATTGTAAGTATTTAATATGTATGTAATCTCAATCCTTAACTACAAGCACACAATACATCAAGTATTAACTAGTAAAGCACAAATGTTCTAATAATCACAAATAATATTTATATTATAAAGATTATTTATTTATATTCAAACCTAAGTTTAAAATACTTCTTGTTTTTGCTATTACAAAATATTTAAAAGTTTGTAAGTTTTAAACACACTTTTCATGTAACATTCTTATAATACAACCATGGATTAACTAATCATTTTGCACTAATTTTTATAACAACTAGCACGTTTACATTATTTGAACAAAATTTAACATACATGCAAGATCATACCATTCAGTAACATATTACTTTATCATTTATGATTTCAACAAGAATTGATACTGACATGCAACCTAATAATAAACACCAAAGAACATAATAATGTTAAATAATTACCCATGTAGCAAACATGCATGTATTGTATTTCATATGTCGGTAAGCATTTAATAACCTAAACATGTAGGCATTTATTACTAACTACATGTTATGCATTTAATGCTATTTATCAATTTCATCATGTAAGCACTGCATTCAAAATTAATCATTTTCTTGCTCACTCTCTCTACCTACGATTCTCTCTCTCCCTCTCTCTCTCTCTCTCTATATATATATATATAGAGAGGATAATGAGAGAACTCTATTTTATTAAGAGAACTAGAGAACTAATAATGAAGTATTTTTAATTTAAAAAAAAAAATTAATTTTTTTCTTTCATCCTTCTTATATGTTGTTATTCTTTACCACAAAAAAAATATAAAAATAAAAAAAAATAAAAAAAATTAACGAGTAATGCATATATGCAATACACCGACTTTTTTTATAATGCATATGTGCAATAGTGTGCATTTTGATATTTGAAATAGTGTTGAATAGCATATATATAGTTGTTTGTATTGTTTATTTGCAATAGTTTTATATTATACACAAAAATTAAAAAAATCGATATAATACATATGTGCATTAGTGTTGTCTTACATATATGCGATAATATGTTTTGCATACAATTATTAGTGTCGTATTTGCATATATTCAATAATGTGTATTGGATAATGCAATTGTGTTGTATTATATGCAATAAAACACTATTGTATATATGAAATAGGCATTAGTGCACATATGCACTACAGTACTACACCGACAAAGTTTTTTTTAATTTTTTTTTTATTTTTTTAGTATCAATATCATCTTATTAGAAGGAGGAAAGAAAAAAAAATCACAAAATATTTTTTTAAGAATAGTTAAAAATAATTTTTTAGTAGTTCTCTAGTTCTTTATTTAAGGGTAGTTCTCTCTAGATCTCATCCGTATATATATATATGTATATATATATATACTTTCTCTTAGATCAAAATTAACCATCAAGCATGTATGCATTCAAAATTAAATCCAAGATCAAAATCAAATTTAGACATTAATCAATTACAACAATAAAACAAAATATAATCATGGGTGGGCACACACATCTACTAATACTCTTTCTCTACTTTCTCTTTCTAAACCTAATAAAAAATCCATTTTTTGTACATTAAATCTAAGGGTTAAATTAAGTTATCTATTACTAATTACAATAAATAGGAAGATCAACAACCCATGGAAGCATGTATAAGTGCATAACCAAAAACACACATTTCATACATTTTCTCTCTCTAAAACACGATAACCTATTTCAAACTAACAATCTATATTATTCATACTAAATCAAAAAAACCAACCATGGATTTTGAAAAATATTTTCAAGATTACTAGCATGGAAGTAACTCATGTGTGTATGTATGTAAATGTGGCTATAGGGCAACCCTACACACACACACCTCACGACACACACATTATTAACTATATTCCATTTTTAAGCTTATTTCATTCATTTGTGTGAAGATCTAAGCTTCAAGAACAAAATGTCAACTTTGTAATCAACTTTTATGTAAAGTTTAACTCAGGTTTTGTGAAAAAAAAACTGACAGAGATGATGAGTGTGGGGACTTCCTAGCTTTATGGATCTTCCTATTATGCTCCAAGACTTCCAATCATTTCACTTAACCTCCTAACTTTATAGATATTCAAGCGTCTTAATAACTTTTTGGTGTTATAAGAAATGGTGGTGAAGATCAAAATGCTGGGAGTGGCTGACGGTATTAAAGAGGGAGAAAGAGGGAGGGTTGGGTGGTAGAGTGTTAAGTTGGAGAATAGGGTGGTGTAGTGCAAATGGGACATGTTGGACAAGTGTTTTGACCATATTTCAAATCTTAATGTAATCATTAGATGTGGATATTATATGCAAATTGTGGGTGGAGTCGAATTTGGTTTGGGTTTGTGAAGGGTTTTGTTTTAATTTTGTTAAATGGTTTAAGATTTATACATGTTATTATACGTTTTGTAAATTTTAATTAAGCAAACGAAGTCTATAAATTATAATAGTTAGCTAGTTGGATCTGGTATTAAATTCCATATAATAATAGCTAAAGTTATCCAGTTTTGGTGATTGTTGGGTTTGGTGCTGCACACCGGCTCTTGAATGCTTACTTTCTCGGTTTCGCGAATCTAAGCTTCTAAAATTAAGTTTATGACATATTATTACTATTTTCATTAATAATATAATATTTCACGTCATTCATGACATTTGGAAATATTTTTGGACTTTTAACTTTATCCAAATCGTTGCAGTGTTCATTCCACGCAGTGTCCGCTACATGACAATTAAAACTGTTTGAACATAATAAAATATTGCTTCCACATTTTTAGAGTTTCTAAGCTATAATAACTTCATTTCCATTACTATAATATTTTATTTTACTTAGGTACGAATTACATTAGTATTTGATTAGGCATAAAATAACCAGGTGTCACATTCTCCGCTCCTTTAAGAAATTTCATCCAAAAATATAGGAGATAGTATTCGTCTATGATTCTATAGAAAATATGAGAGGATATTTTCTATTCATATGATCTCATCGTTCTCATGTGATCTCAAGGCCACGACTTGAATTCAAGCTGACTTTGACCAACTTGATTCTGTTTTGTCTGGATTTATTGATGTTCCAGTCCATAATTTTGACACCTTTTTCAATGATTTAAAGCTTGTTGTCCGTGTGGTTTTCGTCAACAAGATAGATCGGTGATATGTTAGATAAGCAATTCTTCATATTATGTGGAATACGTCTAATATTTTACTAAGTGCTGGAATTAATTAGAGCCTACACGCTACCGGACCAACTCGATGGCGATTTCGAAAGGTCCAATATACTAAAGACTCAACTTTCATTCCTTGCCAGTTCTGATCACCTATTTCCAAAGTGAGTCTTTTCAAGTTGGAATTTGAACAATTGTCTTCGATTATCGGAATACACTTTCTATCTATATGTAGTTGTTTTTCAGCCATTTCTTGATAGGGACAATCTTGTCGGTGTTTTCCTAAACAATTTCGGTCTTTCCAACTATTTTTCTCTAACATTCAACTTGACAGAGTGGTGTTTGACATTTCTTTCTGTATAAGGCCTCGAACGGCGCGGCATTAATATCAGTGTGATAACTGCTATTATAGGAAATCTTAGCCAATGGTAGGTGAGTATTCCAAAGAATTATGAATAGATTGCCAAAACATTGATATAGAAAAAGCCATATTTGAGTTCAAATGCACATGTGAATTTAAAATTACGATCTAGAACCGTAATTGTCAATTTACCTTACAAGATTACTCCGGCATTCTTTTCTTCATGTGTCAGACAATTTCTCCATCTTTTCTTTTCCCTAATGGGTAGAGAGTGAACGAATCAATCTATAACGGTAGAAAATGAATGAGTCAATCTTTGTTATCCATATAGTGCCGTGCTTACTTGATGTTTTAGGAAAATATGTAAATTTTTTGATGATATACTCCTATTTCTATTGGGGAATTTTTTTAGGCCCTACGTTAAGTATCGCGAGTCCGAGTTTTAAGACTCGTTTGAATGGTTAATCAGATTTCACGTATGTGTAACAACTTATATCCTTCTTTTCTACTCAATTATCAGCTGCAATATTCTCTATACATGCGTGGTAACGAATATCACAGTCATAATCATTGAGTAGTTCTACTCAATGGGTTGCCCCATGTTGAGTCCTTTATGATAAAATATACACATAAGACACTTACTATTAGTGTCGTTCGTACACTTCATTCAATAATGATGACGTCTCAAGATCTTAAGTGTAAAAGCAACAGCTCCAAGCTCAATCCGTAAGTCGTGATCGTTTGGTGCACTTTGAGCTGTCGTGGCGCACATGCTATCACCTTGTTCGTTGCATAAGCACACATCCGAGACCTAAGCGTGAAACATCACAATAGACAACAAATCCATTTGTTTCATTTGGGAGGGAAAAGATAGGTGCGCTACACAACTTTTTCTTTAGCAGCTGAAAAGCTTCATCTTGCTTCTCGGTCTAGTGATACTTCGTATCTTTCTAGGTTAGTAGCGTTCAAGGTTGAACTATTATAGAGAAATTCTCGACAAACGTCCGATAATAACATCTACACCTTAGAATTGTTACACTTCGATTGGGGACTTTGGTGCTTCTCAATTCATAATTTCCAGAACCTTTAATAGATCAACGTGTATGCCTTTCCATTGATTACATGTCTAAGAAAGTGAATTTCCTGGATCTAGAATTCATACTTAGAGAATTTCCGCATATAACTTTTCATTCTTTAGCAATCAGTTTCAAATGCTGCTCATTGTAACACCCTGGCTTTAAGCGAAATACGCCCGGGTGTAGTGCACAGATCACTAATAAGATTGTAACACTATTAAAGCAACAATAATTATATTCATTTCATTTCATAACATAACATAACAAGTACACGATAGTTCATAAATATAAACAGGAAAACTAAAACACTTCATCGAATAATAAATAAGTTCCTAATTTAAATGATCTAAGGTATACTAATGTTCTCCATCCTTAGCACACCATAGATTAAACCTGTAGCACGTTGAAAATAATATATTTCGTCAACATTTTAGTTGGTGATAATTCATAAGTTTAAAGTATCTATTTAATATGAAATATCTTGATTCATATGCCTCAAGCAATAATACCAGCCAATTCATAGATTATAACAAATATGTAAATAGCCACCCACACTCCTAACCAAAGTCGCGGAACTGGGGGATTGATAACCGTCCTTTAGTTCAACCGAGACATCGTATAGACGGTGCGGCTACGTCCTGTCAGACCCTACCACTTTGATATTTGAAATGCCCACCATAAACAATAAACATATTGCACATAATTTCACGTATAATAATAATAAACGCATCTGAAGATAATATTAACATCTTTCGACACAAGTGTAAATCGATGTGAAACTTGATGAAACAAGTATGAATGAGTCAATCTATATTATCTAGATAGTGTCTTTCTTATTTGAAGTTTTTGGAAACTATGAAATTTATGATGATATACTCCTATTTCTATTGGGGAATTTTAGGTTGTTGTAGAAGTCCAGATGGTTCCTAATGTTTGACATAACCTTGGAGAATGGCAATATACATGCTTGCATGGATTGTGATGTCTCCTTTTGTATTGGACTACTTAAAGAATTCTTAGAGATCTTGGTACACCTTTGAAGAACCTGAATGGATTGAATAGCTAGACTTAAGCATTCGTCTAATATTAATATATACAAGTTACCATATCGAGGTACCTAAACTTGGTTCATTAGGTGTCCTTAGTTTTAGGTACAAATTCTGACTCTAATACTCTCAGACTTTTAGCCTTTAGGAATTTTTTAGGGCCCTACGTTAAGCATCGCGAATCCGGGTTATAAGACTCGTTTGAATTGTTACTCAGATTTCACGTATGCTTAACTACTTTTATCTTTCTTTTCTACTCAATTATCAGCTGCAATATTCTCTATGTCTGCATGGTAACGAAAATCACAACCATAATCATTGAGTAGTTCTACTCAACGGGTTGCCCCATGTTGAGTCCTTTCTGATAAAAAACACACGGAAGACACATATTATTAGTGTCGTTCGTACACTTTTTTCAATAAAGTTGACGTCTCATGATATTAAGAGCAAAAACAATAGCTCTAAGCTGCAATCCGTGAGTTGAGATCTTTTCATGCATTTGAGCTGCCGTGGCGCACGTGCTATCACCTTGTTTCATTGCATAAGTACACATCCGAGAACTAAGAGTGAAACATCACAATAGAAAAATAATCCATCTGTTTCTTCTCGGAGGGAAAAGATAAGTGCACTATTCAACTTTTTCATTAGCAGCTGAAAAACTTCATCTTGTTTCTTGGTCCAGTGATACTTCATATTGACGTGAGGTCATTGACTCACTCAAAAAAAACCCAATACACTAAATAGATAGAAGTAAGTGGGTATCGAACACAGGAAGTTTGTGGAATATGTGTTACCAAGTAGTCTTGCAAAATAACTAATGTAGAAAATAACTTCAAAGATTTGATTGTTTGGATTGGTTAACAAAAAGAACTAATAACAATTTAGCGAGATTAAAAAAAAAACAATATGAGAAAATATGCCTTCCCTCGGTTTCAGGTTTCTATGAATGTCAAAGTAAATGTTTAATCTGAGATGAACGATAAAGTTCGTGCTTATGTAAACGATTGTGATAATTGAAGATTAAGTACTTGGATTATACAACGCAAGGTAATCAATCAAAAACCAACTAGTTTATCCAACCCCGAATCCCTTACGATTAATCTCAATTGCTTATGGCACCAAGAACTGACGGTTTAGAACACGAACTCAACAAACTGACAATCTATCAATCAATTCATCAACACCATAATAATGAATCAATAATATCAAACTATTATCTCAGATATTGCGTAAACATTCAATCAACATTCAAGATAAAACCCTACAATCCGAGGGAAAACACAAAGAAAATTAGTCGAGCATGATTCGGTTCATCATCCATTCGATTATTGTAATCATACGAATCAAAAACAAGTATTCAATAGTTACAAAACTCACAATTGATCTATGGAACCTGAAAATTGCCCCTAGGTCTTCCTAAATTGAAAGATAATGATAAGATCATGAAAAGCTGTTACAACTTTCAGCGTCAGGCCCATTGTAAGCTACGGTGGACACCTTAGCTTACGGTGGCTTCCAAAAGGCCACAGTGGGGGAAAACTAACTTACCACAACATTTATCTTCAGTGTCCACCGTAGCTTACGGTGGACACCCGTTAGCTATGGTGGAGGCTTTCTTGGCTCCTTCTTTTCTTTGCTTTTTCGTAATCTTTTATCGTCTGCACTACACGTTTTGGCCAACTTCATTCCAACGCCCCAATTCACTTCTTTTGCGTCTCTTGTACCTGAAATAATCATATAAATGCAGTAATCCAATTTCATAAAATAAATTGATTATATGTATGATTATTAAAGGTCTTATATCACTTAAGGGTTGTCCAACGGACCACCCATCAGATTCCCACACTTACCCGTTGCTTGGCCTAAGAAACTCAATCATTCATTTTAAACATTAACTCATTCAAGAAAACGCATCTCGATTAAGGTCCCAAGTCATACCCTTTTCCAACGTGTTTTGTATTTGCACTAATAACACATTCATATTCCTCAAACATAGAAATTCTACCAAACCTAACACATTTCCTGTTTTTCTTTCACGCAACACACCCCTTTTGATGCACGTGTGCCAATATACTATAATAAGCTTCTGTAACTATCGAACCTACACGTAATAAACATATAGAGTCTCGTGCAAATCAAGAGGGATTATCATGGGTTGTAATTGGGCCAAGTGTTACGGTAAGGAAGGGAAAATATTGGAAGTAGCTCAGGTGATCCGATCCGGCTTATTAGATACAAAACTAAGTAAACATAAAAATAAAATAAACATCTATATACACCACTAACTTTTCTTTCTTTTTTTTTTTCTCTTCGTCATTCCATATTTTGACCAATGAATCTCAGAATTTTTTCTTTTTCTTTTCTCGTGTATTTTTTTTGCATAAACAAATAAGAAATACTTCATATTAATTATCAACTAAAACAAATACAAAAACAAGAAATAACCTACTAAGCCGTGAGAATGCTTAATTACTTGAGCTTTAATACGTTTAATCCATACCGATATATGAATATTAAGATCTAGTTATCTGATATGTGTATATGATTAGTAATAGCTTAATTGAATGAATTGTATGAGAGGATTTGGGCAGAGTAACGACTTGAGAGAGATTACATAAATACTTGTTAAATAAAGAGACCGAATCAGTCTATATATAGAAGACAAATGTCATTCTTTACACATTCTATAATGAATGGCCTTAATTCATCTTCATTACAATAAGTAACCAATGGGTTTAGCGAATGACCCATTCGTTATACCCCATTCGTCAACATTCCATGACGAATGAATACATTAGCATAACGATTAGGGTCCATTCTTTAAACATCCTTAACGAATGGACAATGATACATACGAATAGCCTCATTCGTTAAACATCCTCAATGAATGAGCCTTTACAATAAAGAATGGGACTAGTAAATTATTTAGTTTCCCTTACATTAAAATAATAATAAATCACAAACGATTACAAAGACTCGAGACTACCAAAACAATGGACTACAAGCCGGACCGTCTCGCAATTGTAACAAAAACATGAAAATTTCCCAGCGTGTTGATTGATAAACAATAACTCCACTGTTTATTTTCCCTTACATTAAAATAATAATAAATCACAAACGATTACAAAGACTCGAGACGACCAAAACAGTGGACTACAAGCCGGATCAGCTCGCAATTGTAACAAAACATGAAAATTTTCCCAGCGTGTTGATTGATAAACAATAAGTCCAATAATGGCTTCTAAAGGAACTAACCCCCCGTCCCTCTCGTTAACTGTAACGATTCCGACGAAACCAGGGATACCCTAACCGGTAGACGATAGTTACGTCATATTTAATGCCTGGTACATGAATTACTATAGTAATTATACGAGAATACATGGTTCACTGTATTGATGGTACGTGAATATGTAATTCATCGTATTGATTATGCGGTTAATCGATCGATAGTTATTGAAACCCGAACGAATCGAGGGTTCAATTATAGACGATATCTATAATATTTAGTGACGTTACGAAGCATTAATGCTTTGGGATAAGTAAATTACGGCACAGAAAAAGAATTTCGATTTAATGGTACGTCGGTACATTAAACGAAACCTTCAATACCAAACCGAGCAAGAGATGATCGATCAAGCCGAAAAAGATGCGCGATAATTAATGATATGATGTTTTAAGATAATAAATGTCATGGTTTAAGTTTTTAAAGTTTTTAAAATCGGTTTTATATAAATTTCATTTTTAAGCCGAAAAACGACCGTTTTAGCCTCGTTTTAAGCCGAA
>NW_027506754.1:0-38801 GCF_021521415.1 Bidens hawaiensis
ATTGGATGCAGATGCCGAAGTCGCTGATCATTGAAGTTGTTGATCATGTTTAAGTAAAGATTCTGAAGATCTTGAAAGTATCAGTCTAAAGGCGAGATTGTTGGGTCATAAATTGGTTAGAATGATGCGTATCAAAGGACCACGAAATGATCAAGACTAAAGTGATGTAAACGAAGACGAGTTGAAGAACTACATTGGTATAATACCGAAATCCCTATGAAATTCGGTTAGGCTGGTCTGAAGTGAAATAAACAAGAACGAAGCTACAAACCAAGGGGGATATTGTTGGGTCCATATTTGGTGGTTTGAGCTTAGTTATGTGTTTATTGGGCTGGGCTACGGGTTAGCCATGTAAACCGAGAACTCCAAAGAGTTCTCGGTGGGCTTGTGATTAATATGGGCCTAGGTGTTTGGTTTCCCTATATATAGTTTACATAATGTATAGGGTAGGGGTTGTTCACATTAGCAGAGAGTGAGCAGAGCTAGGTTGTTCATTCTCATTATTATCAAGTATTGTAAGTGCTTAAGCACCCGACGTATTCAATATATATACGTGTGTTTTGAAGCAACTTTGTGTTCGTTTACTTGTTATTTCTTGTGTTCTTGAATAACCGAGCATTGGTATTCCGCACCAATACTCGTTTGGTTGATATCATATTGTAGTGATCCAGATTCGAGACTTACAGTATGTGAATTCGTTTATTTAGTTATTTAGTGTGTAGGTAAATATATATGTATTTTTCAAAATACAAAGTAATTAACTAACGTGATGAAACTTTTCACATAAATAAAAGCATTCCTTTGGAAAATAAACTAAAAGATTATAAATAATTTTTTAGAATGACAACTCACACACTATTTAACTATTCTTCTAAATTACATTTTTTAACAACCACTTGATTGATCCTTTAAAATTTGAATAGAGAAAGTTTCATCTAATACTTTGGTACTACTGTCCCAGATTATCATAAGTTTAAAGAATGAAGGTATTCTCTTGTTGAAGTTGAGGGTGTATTACTGATTCGTTCATTAACCACTCATTAGTAACTAATATTCTCACTGTTGAGCTTAATTCGTTCTCGTGGACCAACTCCTCCTTTAATTCATAATTTAAAATGTTTAATATTTAATATTTAAGCGTATAGCAGCTTAAGTTGGTATCAACTCTTATCTTTTAACAGGGAATCGTGAAAAAAAGTGATCAAATCTAACTATACTAATAAAAGAAAATAATGAAGATGATGTGGCAATCTTACATTCATTCTTGGCCTAATCTCTCTTCTCATTCATTTGACTTATCCATGAGTTATGGAGCAAAATCATATTAACAAATGGGTTATAATTTCCTTTTCAATTTTCTAATCTCTCATTTAATTCTACCTAACAATTCATGGGTCATGGGTCATGGGTCATGGGTCAAGATAATTTTGACAAATTGGTTATAATTCATTTTTATCTAATTTCTCATCTTATTTATTCTAACAATCCATAGGTCATGGGACAAAACAATTTTGAGAAATGAGTTATAATTTTCATTCTAATTTTCTAATCTTTCATCTCATTCATCATAGTTATCCACGGGTAATTGGTCAAAACAATTTATGCAAATATATATAAAATCGATTTTGTAAAATTGAGATTCTAGACATCTTATTGTTTGTACTATATATTCTTTAATTTTGTTCATTTCATTCAAATAATGAATCTTTTTATTTTTATTATTTGACAAATCCCGTGTAATACGCGGTAGTATTTGATACAAAAGAATAAAAGCATACATGAAAGAGGAAAGTCCATATGCCGATTCTCAAATGAGATTATATTTGCTTAATTAGGCAAGTTGGTGATTGCTACAGGATAAATTAATTATTAAAAAAAAACTAAAACAAAGGGCGGACCTGTAGCCCCTTGTAATGAGGGGTGGCTACCGACCATAAAAAAACAATGTTTGTGTTATATGTATGTTGTAACATTTCGAAATTTCTAAAAAAAATATTTAATATATTAATTATTTATGATAGAAAGTTTACTTGATTTAGTAGAAGAAATAATAATATAATAAAAATGGAAGGTTAAGTAGGCTTTAAAGATGGAATTAAATATGGACTAAAAAGGAAATATTGGTCTAAGGTTCATGGGCTTAAGGGAGTATAAATATCCCTTAAAACCTAATCATTTTCATTTCCATCAATCTCTACACCATAGCCTACACCTTTAAAAACACACACTTAAGCCAAACACTCTCTAGTCTACTAAATTCAACAATCCGGGACCAACCGAAGGTAAGAAATGATTTATCTCAGATGTACCAACATAGTAGAACCCGACATCGCAGCCCCGTGATGCCGTACAAGTCATTTGGATCTAGATCTAGCTTTATTCAGGTGTTTAATCAACCAAAAGCGAGCTTAAGGGCCACCTTATCTCATATCAGGAAACCCCGAAGCTACCTAGGCTGAAAACGATTAACCATCGTGGTTAACGGTGGCTGATGGCGCCGGAATCGAAGAAAAACCTCAAAAACGCGTATTTAAGAGCTGAACAGAACTTATGCGCCGTATAAGTATATACGCCGTATAAGTCTAAGTAGCGCATAAGTGCACCCAGCGTATATGTATGCAGCAGCGTGTAAGTAGGCAGCGTATAAGCATGGATGCAGCGTGTAAGTATGACAGCGTGTAAGTAGTACGTATATGTATATACGCCCTGTATGTATGACTTATACGTTGGAGCACTTATACGCCAAGGACATCTTATACGTTGGAACACTTATATGCCAAGAACAACTTATACGTGGAGGACAGCTTATACGCCCGTAAAAACTTATGCACCTAAAACAACCTATACGTCAGAAGGAGACATATACGCATGTTATGATTTTATAAAATAAACGAAAGATAAACAGCGTGTACGTACGATATGGACTTATAAGATGGTTAAGATAAGAATAAATAAATAATTAACAATGAAATGTAAAGTTTAAAATCAAGATTTGATTTGATTAAATAATTGAACTTCAGTTTTCTGACGATGTTTTTAGTAAAGACTTATTAATGAAAATAAAATTTTTCCAAGATAACATGGCAGCTTAACCCCAGCCAGGGGCTCTGCCCCTTGGACCCCGCTAGGGGCTACCGCCCCTAGAACCTTGCTGCCAGGGGCGCTGCCCCCGGACCCCTGTAGCTAGGGGTTACAATAACCTAGGAATATGATATAATTAGGAGTAGTTAAGTGATGCTTGCTAATTGATACACAGTTAGCCGTGCACAGCTCATGTAAGGCATTACTGTAAATTCATAAACGAATCGCTTTCAGGTGAGTTTCTAGCCCTATTTCCTTGTTATGTTTTCGGGGTTGTGCACATACTTAATGTGATTAGTTAATACACTTACCTTAAGTGGTAAGTGCATATGCCTTATATGATTTATGTGATAGTGATTGGGGTTATGAATGAATGTTGGTCGGTACGTGAACGATGTTCGGATATTGTAACATCATGAAAATTTCGAGTTCAAAATGCCAACTTCCCAAAGTTAAGGGACTGAAAATACCAAATTTCAAACCTTAGGGTTTAAAATGAAAATTCTGATTTCTTGTCCTATCGCGATACGCAATGGACAAAAGGATAAGCCCATCGCGTACCGCAATGGGGCTTCTGACACAGCGTGACACGTGTGCCACGTGGCACACGGTGGCATCACCTGCTGCCACGAGTCACCACGTGGCAACACTGCTGCCACGTGTCGTCACGTGGCGCGGCGACTGCCACGTGTTAACACGTGGCAGGTCTACGTGGTGACTCATTGGACCTATATCGCGATACGCGATAGGTCAGCTCAGGGACCCATCGCGTACCGCGATGGGATCCAAAAATTGCCTATAAATAGGAGGCTACGGGTTCAGTCCATCCACACCACATTTCACACATACAACTCTCCCTCTCTAACATCTCACTAGAATACCACAATCGTATACTCGATTCACCTCGATAAACGTGCCATAATTCCTCGTTAAAATGTGTCCCGGTCCTCAATTTTCGTGTTAACGTTTCCTTGAAGTTCGTGCCACCCTCCACCCACATACAATCAAGAGGGTGTTTGTTCTCGAAAGGCGTGTAGACGATTGTCGAAGATTGGTGTCGTCGTTGGCATATCAAAAGTTGATCGAGAAGTGAAGCGGCGTCGGAGTGCTACTCGAGTTCCTAAGGGTTTCCAATACGCCACAAAGGTTAGGCGTAACGACAAATCAATATAATATATATTATATTCAAGGCTTAAGCATTAAGTCGAGGTTATACTCGATACCTCGATAAAAGAGAAATAAACATAACAAAGAAAAGAATAAAGAAATGTGTTGTAATTATGTGTATATATATGTGTGTGTAATTATATATACTCTTTGTTATGAAATTATTATTTAAGCAATAATGAGTATTCTTAAATAATAAAAGAAAATAATTACGTTTCTTAGAGAAGAAGAAACGTCGGGTTTTAAATATAAACTAAATGTTTATAATTACTTTTAAACTAAAGGTTTTCAAGTAAAAGAAAATGAACTAAAGGTTCATCGAGGTTGAGATATAAAATAAGACTAAAGGTATTAAGCTGGATTGTATATCCGACTAACAAATGTTTATACTCGTACTATAGGTGTGAGATAAATAAGGGAAAGACCCTCGGACGGTGAGTGAAGCCGATTCCAAAGCGATAAGGTGAATACGCCCCCAAACTTTTATAAACTTGTTTTCAAATGAGTCAAACATGTTATATGAAAATTGTTTACAAGGAACTATGTGTTCCTAAAACCATTATAAATAAGGGTATAAACCTAGCCCTCAGGCTGTGGTATACGTGTGTCTGGATCCTTACATAGGTGGTACTACTCGGTGGGCACACCGCATCAACCTTGGTCATAGGACGCTCTCCTGCAGGGAGTATGACCGTTGTGTATATTTACGGGTACTTAACTAAGTCGAACGTTGCGGTGTTTGCTGAGGTGACCTAGAGTAGAGGCTCGAATTTATTAATATGTTATTTGACTTTATTATTCCTAAGCCACGTTGGGCCGAGGAAGGCGTAGTCTCGAGGGGTAATAAAGTAAAAAGAAAATATTTTTGCGTCAGCGTGTTCACCAGCATTCGTTGCTGTCGTATTTTATTTACATTTTGCAGTTGAACAATGATAGCGCTTGGAATGACGAAGTGCTTTGAATATCCGATGGCTCGGATTTATTTTGTATAAACTTAACATATGAAAATGGTGGTTTGTAAATATAAACAAGTAATGTTTTGTTAACAACTCTAACGGGTGTTTTATAATCCCGTCTTTTGAATGTATATATAAAAGTTACATTTTGATCCTTAAAGTTTTATAAGTCTTCCACAAACTAACGCGTGTCGATCACACTCTTAGGCCCAAGATGGGGGTGTGACAGGTTGGTATCAGAGCCATCGATCTTAGCGAATTGGGTATCATAAAACAATACCCAAGCTTCGATCCAAGTATAGGAAATAATTGTCTATGTGTTTTAGGGATAAGATAGGCTGGTAACCTTTCTTTCCCCACTCCACAATCTAAACCACCCATAATATTATATTTCCTTTAAAGCTCATATAGAAGACTTTGTGCGCAAGGTAAAAGAGGCCGGGAACGCCGAACCTTATCCCGAGGACAACATGAGTGATGGGTATTATGAAGCATACTTTGACCAAGATGTGGAACATGACTTGACCAAACCAGTATACTACCCCGGAAGTAGACACTACCCGATAGACGTTCTCGAGAGTCCACCAAAACAAAGGATTGAGCCACCTAGACACTCAAGTTACCATCCACCAACAATGCCGATGTACCATCCATCTAAAGTACCTACATACCATCCATCTGAGATCCCCACTTACCAACCCTCAGAGATACCACAATACTATCCAACAGGATACCTACCACCGAACCCTCATCCATCCTATGCCTTCCTTTCCAATTTACCTATCAAGGAAGAACCAAGATCCCCATCCTCCGGCTGGATGCAATGCCACTCCGATCAACGACGATGGCATACCGGGAGCTCCACATTCAACGAAGTCAACTCCCAACTAAACAATGGCGATGGGCCGTCCCGCAAAACAAAAATGAGGATAATGATGCCTTTTGAAAATTTCAAGATGCCCCCAATAAACATTGAGACTACACCACCCATGGAAGAAGATGAACCGGAAGAAGAAGAACCCGAAGAAGAGGAGGATTCCGAAGAAGAAGAGGACCATGAGGAAGAGTCTGAGGAAGAATCGGAAGAAGAGCATCCTGAGAATCCCAACGAGATGCCAAGCTCAATGGAAGGATCACTCACTTCCCAAAACCCAAGCTACGGTTCTGTTGACCCTTATGTTCAATACCTCGAGAAACTCAAAAATCAAGCTTAGTCAAGCTTCCCACCATTTCAAGGAAGGATTCCATCAATTGAAGGACAAGCTGATGAAATTCGAGAGCAAAATCAAGCTGCCAAGACTTGCCTCTACCTGGCATCCGATATGACCTACGTTCCGTATCCAGAACCAAGGAATCACTACGAGATGGTGACATTGGGTTACCGTGACCCATCTCCACAGTATGGATACCCCAACGTAGTCCCGCAGTCATATGAAGAGCACTTGGATCGTGCCCTACATGAAACGGACGATTGGAGAAAGAAGGTGGCTGAGGAAGGAAAGAAAAAGAAAAACATGGGAGAGAAACTTCTTCGCAAATGCAACAAGATAACGAAAGTAGTGAAGAAGTTCTTGAAAGAATAAAGATGGTGGAGAAGAATGTTATGATGAAGTTATGTGTATAATATAGTTGTATGTTATATGTATGTAACAAGAACATTAAAACGTTCTTGAAATAAAGATAGGATGATCTATATATATATATATATATATATATATATATATATATATATATATATATATATATATATATATATATATCGTTGGAACGATATATATATATATATGTGTGTGTGTGTGTGTGTATTAGGAAATAAATATATATATATATATATATATCTTGTGATATATATATATACGTATGTATAATAAAATATGTGTTTAATAAAAGAAACGTTGTTAAAATTTTCAGACTTAATTGAAAAAGAAATATGTCTGAACAAAGTAATAACAACGAGAATGCTCGTAAAGAGAAAGAGATAAAAGATAAGGAGAAAGGCCCCGAGAAAGAAGAAGAGGAAGAAATTCCCGAAAAATATATGAACAAAATTCAAAAGATGATCAAGAAAGCGGTTTGGGAAGAATCTCAATTTAGATCTCAATCTAGACATTCTCAATCTAGAAATTCTCGATCTGTTAATCCTTCTCATAAATCCGTAAAATCCCGTCTAAAACCTTCTCACGTTGAGGAGAGTGTTCATGAGTCTAACGCCTATTATGGAGTTAGACGAGAATTCAAGAAACTCAAAATTAGTGGGTGTTCATTTAAGGATTTTAAGTATTATGGACCGAAAGATTTCCATGGTGACAAAGGAGCCATCACAACCGTGAGATGGCTTGAGGAAATGGAAACAATTATGATAACAAGCAAATGCTCCGATGAGGAGAAGATTCAATATTCCGCTCTAATGTTCAAAGGGGAAGCGCACGAGTGGTGGAATTCTTTGTTAATGAGTAAAGGGAGAGATATGATGTATGGCTTAACATGGGATGAGTTTAAAGCAATGGTGATTGGAAAGTTTTGTCCCATGCATGAGACCGTCCAGATTCAAACAAAATTTCTTAATCTTAAGGTTGTAGGGACAAACCTCCGAGAATATAATACCAAGTTCCATGAGTATTGTCGCCTTGTTCCCCAGCTGGTTAACCCTGAGTCCAACAAAGCTACACGATACATTTGTGGACTGTCGCGGGAAATCCGCGACATGGTGAGGTCTCACCTACCTCAAACCGCTGACTCTGCGATGGAGTTAGCTGGTTATTTGATGGGCGGCATGATCGCAATAAGGAGGAGGACAAGAAAGTTTCGACAACAACAACTCAAGGGAGAACAAGTGGAGGCGCCAATTACAAAGGCAAGGGAGTAAACCAAAGACGATTCAATTCAAACACCACGCCCTGCAAGACCTGTAAGAGGTATCACAAGGGTCGATGAAACTTCTCCCTACCTCCAAAGGTTTGTGAGTCATGCAACCGTACGAGACATGCGGCTGCTGATTGCTGGAAAAAGAAGATAACTTGCTACAATTGCAAGGAGATGGACCATCTGAGTTTCGAATGCCCAAAGAACAAACCTGCTGCTGGTGGTGCGGGTGGAAGTGGCAAAGACAAGAAAGGAAACGCTCGAGTCTTAATACTTGACACAAAGAAAGCCGCTGACACGCCGGAAACCATCACCGACACGTTTCTAGTCAAAGACACCTATGCTAGAGTTTTATTTGATTCGGGTGCCAATATAAGTTTTATAGATTATATTTTTTGTAGTCTATTAAACGAACCATTAACAAAATTAGCTAAAACTCTAAGCGTCGAGACTGCTAGTGGCGAAATCGTTAAGATCTCCGAAGCCCTTGAAAACGGATAGCTGGTTATATTCTGCCTATTTGTTTGTTGCCCATGATACTGGTTGGTTTTGATATTGTACTTGGTATGGATTGGTTATCCGATAACCATGCCCGTATCATCTGCAATAGCAAAACCGTTGAACTTCAAGCCCCTGATAAACGAACGATTCGAATTGAAGGGGAAAAAGACGCTGGCCAAGTTAGCATAATCTCCATGATTAGGGCTAATAAATGTTTGAATCAAGGATGCCTCGCATTCATGGCCTACGTCACTGAAGAGTCCAAGCCAAAAGAAATCAAGGACGTTCCTATCGTTTTCAAATTTTCTGATGTATTCTCTGATGAACTTCCTGGAATTCCTCCTGATCACGAAGTAGAATTTAGGATCGATCTCATTCCCGGTACTGCTCCGATCGCCAAAGCTCCGTATCGTTTAGCGCCAACTGAAATGAAGGAGTTAAAGAAACAACTCGATGAGCTTCTGGAGAAAGGTTTTATACGACCAAGTTCGTCACCTTGGGGAGCGCCAATTCTATTCGTTAAGAAGAAGGACGGATCTATGCGTATGTGTATCGATTATCGTGCGTTAAACAAAGTCACAATCAAAAATCGTTATCCACTCCCTCGAATCGATGATCTTTTTGACCAACTTCAAGGTGCTAGCTTCTTTTCTAAAATCGATCTTCGTTCCGGCTATCACCAACTCAAAGTCCAATTCGAGGATATCCCAAAGACTGCTTTTCGGACAATGTGTGGACATTATGAGTTCACGATCATGCCTTTTGGAGTTACTAATGCCCCATCTGCGTTCATGGACATGATGAATCGTATTTGCAAACCTTACTTGGATAAATTTGTTATCGTATTCATTGACAACATACTTATTTATTCTAAAAGTCAAAGGCTGATCATGAAGTTCATCTTCGAACGTTGCTGGAAATTCTTAGAACCGAGAAGTTGTACGCCAAGTTCTCGAAATGCGAGTTCTGGTTGCACGAGGTGCAATTTCTTGGTCACATCATCAACGTAAACGGTATTCAAGTGGACCCCGCTAAGATTTAAGTTATCTCTAAGTGGGAGGTCCCAAAGTCGCCAACCGAGATTCGAAGTTTCTTAGGTTTGGCCGGCTATTACCGTAGGTTCATCGAAAACTTTTCTTGAATCACCGTTCCCCTAACTTCCTTAACTCGTAAGAACATCAACTATGAATGGGGAACGAAGCAACAAGAGGCGTTCGATATACTTAAACAAAAGCTCACCCAAGCACCTATACTGGCCTTGCCAGAAGGTACTGAGGATTTTGTAGTATTTAGTGACGCATCTCACTCCGGCTTGGGATGTGTACTAATGCAACGCAAGAAAATAATCGCATACGCCTCTCGTCAACTCAAAGTACACGAGAAGAACTATACGACTCACGATCTAGAGTCAGGCGCCATAATCTTTGCACTTAAGATATGGAGGCACTATCTCTATGAAGTTAGATTTACTGTGTACACTAATAATAAAAGCTTGAAACACATTTTCGATCAAAAAGAGCTCAACATGCGCCAACGGCGATGGATGGAAACGCTCAATGACTATGATTGTGAGATTGTTTATCATGAAGGCAAAGCCAACGTGGTGGCTGATACCTTAAGTCGCAAAGAACATGAGAAACCCAAAAGAGTCCGAGCGTTACGTCTAGAACTTCAAATTGATCTCATCGAAAAAATCAAATCCGCACAAACTCAAGCGATCAATGAAAACCAAATCTCCGACGAAAAACGTAATGGCACCATTGACTCGTTAGTCAAAGGTGACGATGGTATCAATCGTTGGAGGCTTGCGTGAGAAAATCTTGAACGAAGCTCACAAATCTAAGTATATTATGCATCCCGGAAGTGATAAAATGTACCATAATCTCAAAGCAAATTATTGGTGGAATGGAATGAAAAGGGATGTCTCTTCGCATGTTGCGAAATGTTTGACGTGTTTGAAAGTCAAGGCTGAACACCAAAGGCCTTCGGGATTGCTTCAGCAACCCGAACTTCCTGTATGGAAGTGGGAGTTAATAACTATGGATTTCATTACCAAACTTCCAAAAACGACTCGACAACACAATGCAATATGGGTGATTGTGGATCGATAAAAAAATCCGCACATTTCATACTCATAAATGAGTCGTACTCAATGGATAGATTAGCACGTATGTATGTGAACAACATAGTTGCTTTGCATGGAGTTCCGCTGTCTATCATTTCTGATCGAGACAGTCGTTTCACGTCTCATTTCTGGAAAAGCTTCCAACAAGCTCTTGGTACGAAACTTAACCTTAGCACTGCTTATCATCCTCAAATTGATGGACAAAGCGAAAGGACTATTCAAACATTGGAAGATATGCTTCGGGCTTGTGTGATCGACTTAGGTGGAAGTTGGGATGACCACTTACCCCTAATGGAATTATCGTACAATAATATCTATCACACAAGTATTCAAGCCGCATCATTCGAGGCGTTATATGGTCGAAAATGTAGAACGCCTGTGTGTTGGTCTGAAACCGAGATAGTCCAAGAAACCACCGACAAGATTCTCCAAATTCTAGAACGACTTAAGACGGCATGTGATCTCCAAAAGAGTTAAGCCGATGTCCGTCGTAAGCCGTTAGAGTTTAATGTTGGTGACAAAGTGTTATTGAAAGTATCGCCTTGAAAAGGCGTTGTTCGCTTCGGTAAGAAAGGAAAATTGAGTCCTCGATTTGTTGGACCCTTCGAGGTGCTCGAACGAATCAGCACTGTTGCGTATCGATTGCGACTGCCTGAGGAAATGCAAGGAATACACGATGTATTTCATGTTTCGAATCTGCATAAGTGTTTAACCGATGAATCTTTGGCTATGCCATTAAAAGACGTTGAAATTAATGAAAACTTAAATTTTGTTGAAAGATCAATACAAATTGAAGATTTGAAAACAAAGAAATTAAAAAGACGAACTTTGAAAATTGTGAAAGTAAAATGGGACTCGCGTAGAGGGTCCGAATATACATGGGAACTTGAATCAGAAATGAGAAAGAAATACCCCCACTTGTTCTTGTAAAGCAATCTCGAGGACGAGATTTATTTCAAGGTGGGGAGGATGTAACATCATGAAAATTTCGAGTTCAAAATGCCAACTTCCCAAAGTTAAGGGACTGAAAATACCAAATTCCAAACCTTAGGGTTTAAAATGAAAATTCTGATTTCTTGTCCTATCGCGATACCCGATGGACAAAAGGATAAGCCCATCGCGTACCGCGATGGGGCTTCTAACACAGCGTGACACGTGTGCCACGTGTCGCCACGTGGCGCGGCGATTGCCACGTGTTAACACGTGGCAGGTCTACGTGGTGACTCACTGGACCTATATCGCGATACGCGATAGGTCAGCTCAGGGACCCATCGCGTACCATGATGGGATCCAAAAATTGCCTATAAATAGGAGACTACGGGTTCAGTCCATCCACGCCACATTTCACACATACAACTCTCTCTCTAACATCTCACTAGAATACCACAATCGTATACTCGATTCACCTCGATAAACGTGCCATAATTCCTCGTTAAAATGTGTCCAGGTCCTCGATTTCCATGTTAACGTTTCCTTGAAGTTCGTGCCACTCTCCACCCACATACAATTAAGAGGGTGTTTGTTCTCGAAAGGCGTGTAGACTATTGTCGAAGATTGGTGTCGTCGTTGGCATATCAAAAGTTGATCGAGAAGTGAAGCGGCGTCGGAGTGCTACTCGAGTTCCTAAGGGTTTCCAATACGCCACAAAGGTTAGGCGTAACGACAAATCAATATAATATAATATTATATTCAAGGCTTAAGCCTTAAGTCGAGGTTATACTCGATACCTCGATAAAAGAGAAATAAACATAACAAAGAAAAGAATAAAGAAATGTGTTGTAATTATGTATAAATATATATATATATGTGTGTAATTATATATACTCTTTGTTATGAAATTATTATTTAAGCAATAATAAGTATTCTTAAATAATAAAAGAAAATAATTACGTTTCTTAGAGAAGAAGAAACGTCGGGTTTTAAATATAAACTAAAGGTTTTCAAGTAAAAGAAAATGAACTAAAGGTTCATCGAGGTTGAGATATAAAATAAGACTAAAGGTCTTAAGCCGGATTGTATATCCGACTAACAAATGTTTATACTCGTACTATAGGTGCGAGATAAATAAGGGAAAGACCCTCAGACGATGAGTGAAGCCGATTCCAAAGCGATAAGGTGAATACGCCCCCAAACTTTTATAAACTTGTTTTCAAATGAGTCAAACATGTTATATGAAAATTGTTTACAAGGAACTATGTGTTCCTAAAACCATTATAAATAAGGGTATAAACCTAGCCCTCAGGCTGTGGTATACGTGTGTCTGGATCCTTACATAGGTGGTACTACTCGGTGGGCACACCGCATCAACCTTGGTCATAGGACGCTCTCCTGCAGGGAGTATGACCGTTGTGTATATTTACGGGTACTTAACTAAGTCGAACGCTGCGGTGTTTCCTGAGGTGACCTAGAGTAAAGGCTCGAATTTATTAATATGTTATTTGACTTTATTATTCCTAAGCCACGTCGGGCCGAGGCAGGCGTAGTCTCGAGGGGTAATAAAGTGAAAGAAAATATTTTTGCGTCAGCGTGTTCACCAGCATTCGTTGCTGACGTATTTTATTTACATTTTGCAGGTGAACAATGTTAGCGCTTGGAATGACGAAGTGCTTTGAATATCCGATGGCTCGGATTTATTTTGTGTAAACTTAACATATGAAAATGGTGGTTTGTAAATATAAACAAGTAATGTTTTGTTAACAACTCTAACGGGTGTTTTATAATCCCGTCTTTGGAATGCATATATAAAAGTTACATTTTGATCCTTAAAGTTTTATAAGTCTTCCGCAAACTAACGCAACTCTGGTTTATTTACAATTATGGTACCAACTGTCGATCACACTCCTAGGCCCAAGATGGGGGTGTGACAGATATTGCACGTATCGCCGGGAAAGGTGAGTTGTATATAAGACGCATGAATGATACCTTAATGATTAAGTGTATGTATGATAGTATATAATAAAATGTATGTGTAAAGAAGTGTATGTATGGTTGTATGGAAAGAATGGACCATAGCCTACTAATATCTGAGATAAAAGGGACCAGACCCTAATAATATCTGAGACAGAAGGGACCAGACCCTAAGAATAGCTGAGATAGAAGGGACCAGACCCTAATAATATCTGAGATTGTAAAGATAAGCATGTAGTATGAAAGTATGGAAGAATGTATGTAACAATAAATGTGTGTACGAAAGAAAGGTAAAGGGGGTAAAGTATATAATATGTATCTTCGGATGCGTATATGAAAGTAAGTGTATGTATTGTATGCTATCTGATTAACTAGAACTCACTCAGCGTAGCTGATTTTTAGTATGCACGTTGGTAAATAGATTGAAACAGTTAGCTTGAAGGAGACACATGGCAGGATCTGAAGAGGCTGGCATCTGAAGAAGGAATTGTCATGATGTTATTAATAAGCTATCTTATGTTATGTTTTTAAAGACAAGTTTCGAATGTTTTGTAACGAATGGTTGACTTTAATTAATATTTCCGCGAAAGTTTTAATTAACTCTGATATTTAAAACTGTGTTTATGAGTAAATTTAACACCAAAGTAGGGTACCGGGAACGGGGCCTTACATATATAAAAATCCTGATCATGCACCCCCCTTTAAAATTAATGCTAACGTCCCCGATTTCCCCATAACAAAAAAAAATCATAGGTAAGCCCCTGACAAATACTCTAAAACGAACATTGTTTCTTGCTTCTCCCTTGTGAAATTCACTACAAGAAAATAAATTTTTAGCAACGACCCATTTCATTGCTATATGTCATCATTGTCACACGTATCTAGGAAGCACGGACATGTGAAACAGAGTGGAATCCCCGTCCCGGGGACGGCGTGGAGACAACATTCCCCGGCCGCTTCTGAAAATCGGGGACCGGATGTTATAAGTTTCCGGGCTTTGGTACGGCGTCGTAGAAGATTCCGAAACGTTTCCTTGAAATTTTAGGGCTTTTTGATTAATTATTCAAATTCCTAAAATAGGTTTATAAATTAGTTATAATAGGAGACGTTTGAGTTTAGTTTGACGGCAGGAAAGAAAGCAAACAAGTCGTCCATATTATATGATATAACTTCTCATACTCCATAATCTTAAAATCGTTGGATTATGTTTAATATATTTGAATTTTTATTTATATTTTTTTGGGTCGTACCCTTGCCGTACCCGTATCTTGGATTTTAGATTTTTTCTGTTTCTCGTACCCGTAACGTCCATGTTTCCTGGTCCAGTATCCGTTCCCGTGCTACTTAGACCTGTATACACTTCAGCGCCAACATGTCATGGGTATACGCTTTAGCAACGACTTGTTGTCGCCAAATGTCTTGTCACCGTTGTTTAGACAAATTGGAGAAAATGTTGTTGCTATGGACTATCCTTTAGCAACAACATGCTAACGCGTCATTGCGACATACTATTTCTGGATTAAATATAAATAACAAATAATAAGTTTCTAACCAGATTGTCGCTAAAGAGTCACCCCTAAACCATTTTTAGAGAAATAATAAAAACTAGATAAAATAAATTCCTAACGCTAACATTTGCGACGACATGTCATTGCTATTGGGTGTAAGTTTTCTAAAGAATTTTTTTCCATAATTTTTACCGAATAGTTATAATAAGAAAATTGTAAATTAATTGACAACTAATTATAATTGCAGAACCTGTAAATTTTATAATTTAGTTAAAGTTGAATTATAATACAAAGTATCATAACTAACTAAGATGCTGTTAGTTTTTTCAGAGATAAATTTTCTACTGTCTCTGTAGAAGAAGAGTAGGACTAAACATTTGTAGTCTGCAAGAAGAAGGTGTATTCTAACGTCTATAGACTGCTAAAATAAATTGGTGGTGGTGTGCGAACGGTGATAGTCGACGGCAGTGCTAGATGGTGGCGGTGGTGGTAGTGGAGGGTGGTGATGGTAGACAATGTTGGACGCTAGTGATGGTGGATAGTGATGTCGGTGGTGGTGGACGATGGTGATAGACGGTGGTGGGCAGTGGTGGTCGGTAAAGGTGGTGGATGGTGGTTGGGGTGGGTGGTGGACAGTGGTGGTGTTTAACGCTCTGCAAACCATAGAAGATCTTAGAAGTGGATGGTCCAAGTCTGCACCAAGAAGATTTCGCACATATGTTTTAATGAAGCGTCTTCGAAAAACAAACAGTCTGCAGATTATAATGTCTGCGTGTGATCTGTGGCGCAGACAAAAGATCATTCGCAGCCCTTTTTTAGAAAAAAAAAACAAAAAAACAACACTTAAAGAGTCATATTCATCTTCATCTTGACTTAACAATCCACGTTTTTGTTGGATTTCATTCAACTGTAATTGTGATTGAGAGTTGGACACACACAACATATAGGGGCTGAAACTTTCATTTTTCACGCAGCACCTCGTTGCCAACCACGCCTATCACCAAGGGCAGGTCGTTGACACTTGTCCTCATCAACCCACAAATCACCTGCTTCATTGTGAATTCAAGTTACTTATTCTTGCTTTAGAATATTCATTATCTGTGGTTTTCTTGATCACACTAGAGGTTACCAAAGAAGCACGCATAGCACTAAATAGGGATCCACTGAAAACACCAGTTATGCCTAGCATGTGAAATGGGTGCATAAGGATAGTGTGCTCAGCGTGGTATACAATCATGAAGTTGAAAGTACCAGAAATTCCTAAAGACATACCATCATAAAGTTTCCTTGACATATTGGGTTGATCGGGAAAACGGCACTCACAGGCCGAAACTGCAACATGAGTTGAATTTGCAACAACAACCAAAGGCTGCATGCCAAGACAGAAACTAAGCTGCCACTCATGACCCTTGTTCGTGTCTATATAAAACAATACAATAAACATACATAAAAAATAAAATAAACTTCAGTTAAATTCAACCGCTTCCAGGCTACAATAATGACAACAATCTAGTAATAATATCCAACTTTAATTTAGTGAATTCGGGTTAATTTGACCCGAACACGATTTAATTGATATAATATATTTAATTATTATCTTAAATCGATCAAAGTGAAAATTTAGTGAATTCGGGTTAATTTGACCCAAACACGATTTAATTGACATAATATATTTAATTCTTATTTTAAATTGATCAAAGTGACCTGAACACAGTACACTTTATATCACTTACATTATTTGATTCTTTTACTTAGTAGGTTAAAATGACTCAGATGCACTTTAATTGACTAAAAGTTGAATATTTTAATCTATTAAAGTGGATTCGGATCATTTTGATTTATTTATGCTAACAATTGGATATTTAAAGTCATTTAAGGTGGGTTCGGGTCATTTTGTCCCATTTAAAAAAATAATGTATATATGCAACATACACTAATTCCCTATATGCTTGCAATTTACTTTTAATCGCAACATAAAAACAACATACTTATACAATCTTGTGTCGCCCTGATGTTAACCCATCACCCTCCAAGTTGTAATGGATGTCTCCAACCCTCAAGAAGCCCCGTGTTACCGGTTGCTTTCACATGTAAACAACAAAGATACAATTACAATGTAAATATACTTTCGAGAATACCAACAACTTTTCTTACCGCCTCGTTTGGACCGGGGGCATACGACCTGCTCAAACCAGATTTTGAGAAATTGATGTGTTCATCCATGTAAAACTTGCATGTAAAAGAAGTAGGGATTACTCCATAGAATAATAACCAACTTTGAAAGTTGTTCCAATCAGGTCACTAATAAAAACTTTTGTTCCAATCAGATCATTGAACTTTCATTTTTTTTTAATCCTAGATATTTTACCTGAATAGGAGATAATCTAGGGCTTTTTTTAATATTTCAATGTTTTTAGTTTGCATAATAACTTTTAAAGGTTGCGAACATTAGTAAAAATGCGAAATATAATTTTAAAATTCTGAAAATTTGAAAAAAAGTTCCGAAAATTGCAATAAATTGCAAAAATTGAAAAAAAAATAACGGCTCGGAACGGGTTAGGGTCAACAGGTTCGGGTTAGAACAGGTCAAGGTCGTAACGGGTCAAAACGGGTTTCGGATCAGATTTTTTTTACCAACGAATCAGCGCGTTTTCAACACGTTACAACGTGTTTTATAAGGAAAAGCTCGTTTAAGCGATTTTTTCAGTTCGTTTCAGCACCTAACAGCTCGTTTAAGCGATTTTTTTTAGTTCGTTTCAGCACCTAACAGCTCGTTTAAGCGATTTTTCAGTTCGTTTCAGCACCTAACAGCTCGTTTAAGTGATTTTTCAGTTCGTTTCAGCACCTAACATCTCGTTTAAGCGATTTTTCAGTTCGTTTCAGCACCTAACGGCTCGTGTAAGCGATTTTTTAGTTTGTTTTTCAGTTCGTTTCAGCACCTAACATCTCGTTTAAGCGATTTTTCAGTTCGTTTCAGCACCTAACGACTCGTGTAAGCGATTTTTTAGTTTGTTTCAGCACCTAACAGCTCGTTTAAGCGATTTTTCAGTTCGTTGCAGCACCTAACGGCTCGTTTAAGCGATTTTTCAGTTCGCTTCAGCACCTAACAGCTCGTTTAAGCGATTTTTCATTTCGTTTCGGCACCTAACAGCTCGTTTAAGCGATTTTTCAGTTCATTTCAGCACCTAACAGCTCGTTTAAGCGATTTTTCAGTTCGTTTCAGCGCCTAATAGGTCGTTTAAGCGTTTTTCAGTTGGTTTCAGCACCTAACAGCTCGTTTAAGCGATTTTTCAGTTCGTTTCAGCACCTAACACCTCATTTAAGCGATTTTACACTTCGTTTCAGCACCTAACACCTCGTTTAAGCGATTTTTCAGTTCGTTTCAGCACCTAACAGCTCGTTTAAGCGATTTTTCAGTTCGTTTCAGCACCTAACAGTTCGTTTAAGCGATTTTTCAGTTCGTTTCAGCACCTAACAGGTCGTTTAAGCGATTTTTCAGTTGGTTTCAGCACTTGCACAGCTCGTTAAAGCGATTTTTCAGTTCGTTTCAGCACCTAACAGGTCGTTTAAGCAATTTTTCAGTTGGTTTCAGCACCGTACAGCTCGTTTAAGCGACTTTTCAGTTTGTTTCAGCACCTAACAACTCGTTGAAGCGATTTTTCAGTTCGTTTCAGCACCTAACAACTTGTTTAAACGATTTTTCAGTTCGTTTCAGCACCTAACATCTCGTTTAAGCGATTTTTCAGTTCTTGTCAGCATTTAACAGCTTGTTTCAGCACATTTTGACCAAAATGGGTTGTTTTGGTTCGGGTCGGAACGAGGTTAGGGTCAACAGGTTCGGGTTAGAACGGGTCCGGGTCGGAATCGGTCCAGGTCGGAAAGGTCAAAACGGGTTTCAGGTCGTTTTTTTTTTCTTGAACGAGGACAACGGACGAAACCTTTTAGTTTTTTACTTTTTTTGTTTTTTTTTATATTTTGAATTATGGTTTTTTTATTAATTTTTTTGAATTTTTTTTATGTTTTTTAAAAAAAAAAACCTAGATTACCTGCTATACAGGTAAAATATCTAGTATTGAAACAAAAATGAAAGTTCAATGACCTGATTGGAACAAAAGTTTTTATCGGTAACCTGATTGGAACAACTTTCAAAGTTGGTTACTATTCTATGGAGTAATCCCAAAGAATTATCAGGAAATAAAGAGAATTAAAAATGATGGGTACAAAGTAGGTTGAGTGATAAAAGGTGAATTATAAATGATGAGTTTTGTTAAACATAACACAAAACAAAGAATAAAAAATGGAATGTATATAAGTGGCCTTCAAAAAGTGACCAGAATTATTGATTGTACCATGTGATTTATTGGATCCAAATGATAAAGCAAACTGAGGCGTATCTATGTAAGGTGTTTCAACTGCCCACCCTACAACCCCACCTTTTTACTCGTGTACGTGTGAAGAAGGTTACTGGAGGTTTTTCAAAACCAATAATTTACAAAAACATTTGTTTGCTTGTGATTATATTTATTGTCATTTTATTAAGACAAACAAAATTATTAGACCCAACGTGGTGGGCGCTTCCCACCCTCAAGGCGCTCCATAGCGCTGGGTACACCTCCCCGAGGACGCTATGGGCACTTTGGAGGGGGGCTTCCCACACAGCGCCGAGCAACATTTGACTTTGTCTTGATTTCCCCACCATGCCGTTATGCAACGACTACTTAAAAAAAACAATTGTTTATCATCCTATATCTATAATATATATAAACGAAACCATAAAATCATATGTGTCGTGATGTGGTTGCTACCTCTTTTTTTGGAGTCACCAGAGTTGCTTGATTTTTAAATGAAGGCTTCTCATGCATTTGACCTGAATTCACGGGTACGGGTTATAATATCTCATTAAATTAAAAACTAATATCACCAAATATTGGGTATAAAAATCATATAAAGTAGGGATATACTAAAAATTAATATATATTTTTTATTTAAAAAAAGATATATATTATTTATAATTAAAAAACCAATCTTATAGTAAAAAAAATAAACGGGTTTTGGGTCTCATTAAACCCATATAGCTTTTAAATCGGGTTATAACATCTCATTTATTTGTGAAACAATTTATCATCAAACCATAAGTATATTATTAACTTTCATACAATAAAAAAATCAAAAAATAAATAAATATTAGAAACAAATAATATAAAACCTTAAATATATATAAATGAAACCTCCCTAAATTCTCTCAATCCACCAGCTTGCTTTATTTGTAAATGGAGACTTCTCATACATTTTACCCGAATTCACGGGTATGGATCACACTAAACCCAGATAACTCTTAAACGAGTTATAACATCTTATTAAATTAAAAATTAATCTCACCAAATATTTGTTATGAAAGTCCTATAAAATAGGTATATACAAAAAATTAGTATCCATTTTTTTTAAAAAAAATATTATTTATAATTAAAAAACAATTTTATAGTAAAAAAAATAAGTGCGTCATAGGTCTCACAAAACCCAAAGAACTTTTAAATCGAGTTATAACATCTTATTTGTTTGTGAAACCCTTTCATAATCAAAGCCTAATTATATTATTAATTTCATTACAATAAAAAAAATTAAAATTCAAAAAAATATATATAAATATTATAACGAATAATGTAAACAACCCCGTAACACGGGGGATAAAAACTAGTGTATATATATATATATATATATATGTCAAACATACCATTTTTTTTTAAAACACATTTTCTCATTCTTTCATTTTCTATAAAAAATTAAACAAAAAAATTATGTACTCTCTACCTACCATGAATCCATTCAACCATTTTAGGTTCGGTTTTAGTCAATTTGCAACCAACGCCCAAACACCACCCAACCGAACACCACACTACCGACTCAACTGAACATCACTCAAGCGAGTCAACCAACCCTACCTTCCCGACCGCTATGAATTTCGACCCTAACATTTTGTCATACATCCAATATTCAATGCCTGCCAACCTACCACCCGTTGGTTTTAACCCACCGACTCATCCGAGCTTCCCACGGACACTAGAGGAGACGATGTCGGAGACGCAACTCGATGTGGTGCTTCATGACAAGCCGGAGACACAACCCGTTTCGAGCAAATCTAAAAAAGCCGGTTCAAGCAAGGTCGATGACGACGGTCACACAAAAAGAAAGACGCGACCGAGTCTCGGGGTAAAAAAACAACTCAATTATCGACTCTTGAGGACTATTTGACCCTTTCACGGGGGTGGTCCGCGGTCTCGGAAGATCCCGAGTTTGTAAGTGTTGTTTAATATTATATTTTTTATTTGTGTTCAACTTATTAAAGGTTACTAATATGTTTTCTATTTTTTATTTTTTTTAGCCAACTATCAAGCATTAGGAATATTTTGGGACAAAGTTCGGGAACTTGTTTTCAAGGAAATGGGTAAAGGGGACGGCTACCGAACCCCCGATACTATGTCGGAAAAATGGTCCGATATAACAATAAATTCATGCTCTTTCAATGGGTTTACAACCAGGTTTATAAATCGTGGGGTAGTGGTGCCGGTGATGCTGAAATTATTGCGACGACATAGCCGAGAACCGAAGTGATCGGGGGAACTTTATATATAAGTATTGTTTAAATATTCTACGTTATCATGATAAGTGGAACGTTGTACCCCCCCCCCCCCCCCCCCCCGCTGGGTCCAGAAGTAGTCGACGAGCAAAAATGTCCAAAACCTCCTCCTCTGTTGATCCTGAAACGCCGCAATCGGATGCTCGAAACTTCGACTTAAACGAGGACGAAGTCGGCGATAACATGCAGGAATATGTGGAGTTGCCTCGACAGGGTGGTAGAAGAAGTCGTGGAAAAGGGAAAGGGGAGGGGTCGGCGGCGGCGGCTGCTTCAAGTGCGGAGGTTAGAGAAGAATTCACCGAAATGAACCGCCAACTTACACGACCTTGGGAGTCAACGTTTGCAGGTGATGTAACAAAATTTGAACTCCAACAAGGTGTTCGTCGATGTACTGAACAACGGGCAAATGGACAGAAATCTTTCTTTTTTTATAAGAAGCGATCGACCACCTTACCGGACTTGCCCGGAAGCTAGCAGAAAATGAAAAGAGAAAAAACTATTAAAAAATATAAGGGCGAAGAGTAGTATTTAAATTTAATAAGTTTTTTCTAATTTATTTTATTTAATAAAAGGTGATTTGGATTATTATAAATAAAAAAGAAACAAAAATAATGATGAGGTAATGAATGGAAGGGTTCCATCCATTACACCCCTTTTAGCCAAAATGTCTCTATGCTGACGTGGTTCCATCCATCCATTACACCCCATATCGCACAACGCCTACGAAAGGCTCCATCCACTGCACATGATCTTATATATAAAGAAAAGGCTAGCCGAAGACTAGCCAAAGTACCCCAAAGAGCAAACATGCACCCAATCCAAACACCTAAACGAACAGACCAAAAACAACGGTCCACCCACACACAATTTTACAATTGAAAACAACACCCAGTCCTTAATGGCCTAGATCGATTTAAATACGAGAATATTTTGTCACAACTTATTATGTGTTAAAAGTAGTCAAATATTTATTAATTAAAATTATGTTAATCTAGACACTAAGTAATAATTCTAGACTCTTAACTTAACTAAAACTATTAACCGGCAAGAGAACTGATCGACTCTAGTACATCTAAGTAAATATGGATATTGAACCTACAAGACTCTTTAAATTACGTTAACTAACTAATTAGACTCGACAAACTGAACGACTATTTATTTTTATATTTGTTTAACGGGAGTTTTCAATTATTAATATTAAACTTATAAATTAACTAATTAAGAAAAGACAACTAAACAAAACACAAGACAAATTAACTTGACTAATTCAGATGATAAAGAAAACCACCTAGGCTGGAATCCCCAATGTTTCAATTATCAAATAATTGAAAAATAATTGTTATGGAATTGGGATCGTAATATAGAAACTTAAAAGAAAACCCGAACAGGATCCATGACCCTTCTCAAGAAGACACCTATAGGTTTCTAATAAGTTTTAAGACACACCAGTTTTATAAATTAAACTCCCTTACAGTTATTAATTAGTTATGAACGAGTACCTTCATAGTGAAATTCTACCTTACAACACGGAATCAAAGGTAGTTAGTTAAACTCAATTGACTCTCTAGGCATCGTTAACCAAACAAACCTAGACGGACTCCTTACGAAGAACTAAATCTAGCAATCTTAGTCAACAAAGATCTAACAATAACCTATCACCTTAAAGCTTTTTAGGTTAACATCACACTTTTATTTGTGTGATTAATAATATTATTTCTATGATCTTATTGCAAATAAATCATAAACTAGTCAAGAACACACAGTAAATGACCTAACAAATAAAATCAAGCATACATATTCATCAATCAAATAAAATCAAACACTTTACCGATTCATAAAACCATAACGAAAAGAAAAATCCAAATAAAATCCAACATTAACAAAGGTTCATCATAAGCCTAGGCAATCTATATTAGCCTAGCATCTTAAAATCAAACAAAACAATAATAAGCGAAATCATGGTGAAAATAATAGAAACGAAAGATTAAAGGCGATAAATATCGAAGTCTTCAATCTTGAACGTAAAGCTCTTCACCGGGTGATTCATTGCCTTCAAAACCGCCAAATAACTCCAATATAAGCTCTTAGAAACTCCAAATTCGTCTTGTTGCTAAAGGGTATTTTTCAGGTTAAGGTTAGGGGTGCTTATATAGTGAAGTGGACCCAAAATCTGGCCAAAATACGTAACTTTCTGGAAATATTGGGTCTAGGCTCCACGCGACCAGGTCTGCCCTCCCCCCTGGCTGTGTGGCGTAGCGTGCTCCATAGAGGGGTCGGTTTGACCGGCCGGTCCGACCAGTTCTCTTTCCGGTTCCTTTCCTGATGCATTCCGGTTTCTCGTTTAGGCTTATTTTGACTCGTTTCTCGCCCTTTCTTAACTACGATCAACTTCCGGAACCTACAAAACACAAATATGTTAGTAGTATACAAATCTTAACTAAAAACAGTGTTTTAAAAACCGGTTCAAACCGACCGGTTGAACCAGTTAAACTGGATTTCGTACAACAGGCCGGTATTTTGAGTCCGGTATTTTTGGCCGGTTTACTAGAACATCGTATCGGGGGTTTTTGTCTAAAATACCGGTTTTTTCCGGCAAACTGGTTTTAAGTCCGAGAATTTTTGATATTTTCAGCCCAAATTTTATTAAAAATTATTTTTAACCAAACAATTAACATTCAGACATGTAAACTAATCTCTCAGATAGTGTGTAAGAATAGGATAATGAGGTTAAAGTCCTTGGATGGTAGTGTGGTGACGGTTTATGGTGATAAGGAAAGTTCTGGGCTTAATGTCATTTATATGATAAAAGCCGGGGTTTGTAATGGCGAGGGTGCGGTGCCTACCTAGCGTATGTTGTCAACGCTACGGCTGATACGAAAGAAATGAAAGATGTTCCTTTCATGCGCGACTACCCAGAAGTATTTCCTGAGGATCTTTCGGGGTTGTTACCGGAGCGAGAGATAATATTCCAGATAGATTTAGTACCAGGAGCCCAGCCCGTCGAGAAAGCGCCTTACCGTCTAGTGTCGTCCGAGATGAAAGAACTTATGTCCCAACTGCAAGAACTCCTTGACAAGGGTTTTATTAGACCAAGTGTTTCCCCGTGGGGCACGCAGTGTAATTTGTGAAGAAGAAGGATGGAAGTATGAGAATGTGCATAGACTATCGCGAATTGAACAAGCTTACGGTAAAGAATAGATATCATTTGCAAAGGATTGATGATCTGTTTGACCAACTGCAAGGTTCGAGTTGGTTCTCACGAATAGATCTCATATCAGGCTATCATCAATTAAAAGTGAAAGAGGCAGACATCCCTAAGACAGCGTTTCGGACGCGGTATGGACACTACGAGTTTCTCGTGATGTCATTCGGTCTAACAAATGCTCCTGCAGCATTTATGGACATGATGAATAGGATGTGTCTGCCGATGTTGAATAAGTCAATTATCGTCTTCATCGAAAATATACTGATTTATTCAAAGAGCGAGTCTGATCATGTCGAGCATCTGAGGGAAGTGTTGGAAGTTCTAAAGGAAGAGAAGTTGTATGCTAAGTTTTCGAAATGTGCGTTCTGGTTGCGAGAAGTGCAATTTCTAGGTCACGTGATCAATCCTGAAGGGATTACCATGGACCCAGCTAAGATTGAAACGATAACGAATTGGAAGACTCCGCAGAACCCGACTGATATACGAAGCTTCTTAGGGTTGGCTGGCTATTATAGGAGATTCATCGAAGGTTTCTCCAAGATAGCTGCACCGTTGACCGGTATGACCCGAAAGTCGGTAGTATTCAGTTGGGGTAAGTTTCAAGAAGAAGCTTTTTAGGAATTAAAGAAAAGACTCACGCAAGCTCCAATCCTTGCCCTACCGGATGGTGACGAGGATTTGGTTGTTTGTACAGATGCTTCATATCGTGGGTTAGGTTGCGTGTTGATGCAACGACGGAAAGTGATAGCCTACGCGTCTAGACAGTTGAAAGTCCATGAGAGTACTTTATTCGACACATGATCTAGAGCTAGCAGCAGTAGTGCATCCCCTCAAGATATGGAGGAATTATCTGTATGGTACTAGGTGTACCATTTACACAGATCATAAGAGTTTAAAGTACTTCTTCGAGTAGAAGGAAGTGAACATGAGACAGAGAAGATGGTTGGAGTTGATTAAGGATTACGATTGCGACATTAAGTACTATCCCGGTAAAGCTAATGTGGTTGCCGACGAGCTAAGTCGTAAGAATGAGGAAGTCATTGCAACAGTGAAGTCATACCAGTTGGTTATGAACTCAAATCTATTCGAAGAAATCATTAAGGCGTACCATCCTCAAACAGATGGACAATCTGAAAGGACGATCCAAAACCTTGAGTATATGCTACGTGCTTGTGTTTTAGACTTTGGAGGAAGTTGGGATGATCAACTGGATCTGGCAGAGTTCTCCTATAACAACAGCTACCATTCAAGCATTGGTATGCCACCGTTTGAGATGCTTTACGGTAGACGATGTAGAACCCCGGTATGTTCGGGAGAGATTGGTCAGAAGGAGATAGGGAGTTTGGAAGTTGTTCAAGAAACCTCTTCAAAGTTTGATCAGATCAAGACAAGAATGAAAGCTGCTCAAGACAGACAGAAGTCGTATGCTGATAAGCGGTGACGACCGATTGAGTTTAATGTTGGTGACAATGTGATGCTCAAGGTCTCGCCTTGGAAAGGAATTATCCACTTTAGGAAGAGAGGAAAGTTAAGTCCAAGGTACATTGGACCGTTTAAGATTTTTGACCGAATGGGAGGTAGCTTACAAGCTAGACTTACCTGAAGAGCTAAAGGGAATTCACTCGACCTTTCATGTTTCTCATCTAAGAAAGTGCCTAGCTGATGACACGTCTCATGTGCCATTAGTAGATATTGAGGTTGGTGAGCAGTTAAACTATATCGAACAACCTGTAGAAATCATTGACCGCAAGGAAAAGAAACTCCGTCATAAAGTTATCCCTTTGGGGAAAGTGATATAGAAGCATCGCAAAGGATCGGATGCCACTTGGGAAGTTGAAGAAGAGATGCGCAAGTTTTACCCGAATTTGTTTATGTAATAGTTAGGCTTCGGGATGAAACCTCTTTAAGGATGGAAGACTTGTAACATCCTGCTTTTGAAACCATAACAGTTTGATAGGTTAAGAAATTGTCTAAAGAACCGTATGTAAACCTGAATCAAATACCCCTTTAAACGTCAATGTTTGGCTGATTCGATGGTTAGGGTTTGTTAGCGCTGTGATTCCGAGTTCAATGGTACCAGTTTCTTGTTGTTTCGTTGAGAATCGAAGGTTTAATTGCAGATCTGGTATATGTTGACTATTTCGTGTTCCTGACGATTTTGACTTTGACCCCTGAGTCAAGGTCTGGATAAGAACTGTTGCTAGTTCGTTATGACTGATCATTCGTTACGCGGTCATGGCAAATGGGACTCATTCGTGCGACTTAATAACGAATGAACCTTTAATTCGTTATCTATCCATTCGTTATATTAAGATAACGAATTAGGTCGCGTTAAGATAACGAATTAGGCTAACGAACTAGGATAATGAACCAGACCATGTTAAAATAACGAATTAGGTTATTCGTTACTCACCATTCGCTATGTTAAGATAACGAACCAGAATAACGAATCAGCTAGCGAATCAGATCATGAAAGATAACGCATTAATCTAACGAATCAGTTAGCGAACTAGGCTTAATTCGTTACAGCGAATGAGTTAGCGAATTAGATAATAATTTAAAATCCTAATGAAAAATGTGTTAAGACACTTAATGAAAAAAAAAATTTTCCAAGCTGCCCCTTGGACCCCGCTAGGGGCTGCCGCCCCTAGAACCCCGCTGCCCCCGGACCCCCGTTCGTTGAGGGTTGCAATTAAACTAGAAATACGATATGGATAGTGATAGTAATTAATATGCGTAATTGTTATACAGTTAGCCGTGCACTACTAAAGAAGGGAATAACCATTAACGTTGAACGTAACCGAGTTCAGGTGAGTTTCTAGCCTCACTTCCTTGTTATGTTTTCGGGGCTGTATGCATACTCAATGTGATTAGTTAATACACTTACCTTAAGTGGTAAGTGTATGCCTTCTATGATTTTATGTATGAATGAGTGCTTGACGGTACGTGAACAATCTTCGAATATTGCATGTGCCGCCGGGTAATAGTGTGGTATGTGACTGTTTTCCGAATGATGTATAAATGATATATGAAAGTTATGGAGAATGTTAAGTGTATGTTTGAAAGTATATAAACTTAATATATAAAGAAGATAATGTATGGTTATATGGAGGTACGCTTAAAGGGTTGCATACCCTAATAATATATGCGAAGGTTACAAGGTTGCATACCCTAATAATATTGCGAAGATTACATGGTTTCATACCCTAATAATATATGCGAAGGTTACAGGGTTGCAGACCCTAATAATATTTGCGAAGGTTATAGGGTGAAATGCTCTTTAAAACGTGTAACTTTGTATGTAAAGTAAGATGAACATTGAAAGTATGAAAGAAAAAAAGAAAGAAAGAAAGTATGTATGTACGAATGAATGAAAGATAACAGGCTAACTATGTAATATGTATCTACGGATACGTATATATAAATATGTGAATGTATTGTATGTTGCCTGATTAACTAGAACTTACTCAGCGTAGCTGACTTTTAGTATGCACGCAGATAAGTAGGATGAGACAGCTGGCTTGAAGGGGGGCACATGACAGATGAATAAAGAAGCTGGCATCTGAAGATTTATTTGTTAATGTTTGAACTAAAAGACATGTTTTAAGTTATGTTTTAGAGACAAGTTATGAATGTTTTGTAATGACTGTTGATGTTTTATCTATTCCGCGAAAGTTTTAATTAACTATGATATTTAGAATTGTGTTTATGAGTAAATCCAACGTCCAATGTAGGGCACCGGGACCGGGGCCTTACATTAGTTCAATTATTTGTATATATTGTATACATCTTAGCAAAAACAATAATAATAAAATAAAAAAACACAAAAAGTCAAAAAGAGTTATCACATGTTTAGCTAATTGTAAATAGCAGTCTTTTGTATTTGTTAGCTTGAATGTTTAGAGTGTTGTGAATACGTGGGTTTCATCCACCTTAGTCACTAAATATTCCTATTCCTCGCCCGAAACTAAGCCTCATCAAAGCATGTTCGTCCGACTCTTTATGCAAAAGGAGGGTAATGGGTGGAGATATGATTGGCTTGCAAGCATATTAACTTGTGATTCGTATTTGTTCTTTAAGGGCAGAGATATACTATCACATCTTTTGCTAGTTCATATATTAAACAGAGAGGTTTGTATATAGAGTGAGGGGTATGGACATGTATGCCTTAAAAGGAAACAAAGTAAACTCCTCTATGCGACTCTAATGTTTTGAAGTATCACAAATATATTTGTTGGGTTGTCAATCTAGTCATAATTATGGTAATTGACATACCTATGATAGAGGATATTGTGTGCATTAGAGTTTACGTGAGGGCAAGCAAAATATAAGTGTGGGGATGTGATGGTCGGGTATAAAGTTAGTAATTTATTACATTAATTGTATAGTTATTATTCAGTTTATTGTACGAACTACGGTACTTCATTCGTGTTAATTGTGTAACGGTCACAGGACATTAATGATGATTATTGTAAACTTGTACGAGCATGAGATGAAGTACCGGGATGATTGGCACTCAAAACAAAGAAGAGTGGTTGATTTAAATAATATTTCCTGATGTTGAAGCCCGTTGCGATACGCGACGGGGTTGAAGAATATCCATCGTGATACGCGATGGACCCAGAAATGAAACCCGGCTATTTTGTCTGTCACGATACACGACTACACTAGCAATCGAGAAAAATTAGGTTTTAACCACTAACTTCTATTTCATGAACCGTAATCAGTTATCACATCTTCCATTCGTTACTATGAGCACATAGACAAAACAAATCAGAGATCCTTATCATCAAGACACCATTCCTGATGTCGTTTCTCATCAAGATTGAAGATCTAATGAAGGCGATGAGTGGTTAATTATGTTGAGTCATTCCCGGGGTGTAGTGTATTGCAACTTTTCAGTATTTTCTCATGTATTAGAATTGAACTATTGTGATTATTGATTGTAAATCTATGAGTATTAATGTTTGGTATTAGTGAGTATTCAATTGGTTTAGGTTTATTTCAATAAGAATGATTAGTCTGTCAATTGTTGTGAAACGTATCTCATAGGGTTTGTTGTTTAGTTTAAGTTGATAAACATACATATGTCCTTGATTGAGTCATACTGGCAAGGAACCTTTGGTTACCAGTGTCATATGTTTACATTTTTTTTGTCTAAGATTCGATTATTTAGTTTACCAGATTTGTTTGTCGATAATTAATTTGTTAAATCAAATAAGATCGTTATTTAGTTTCATGCGTGAACCTTGGGTGTAACTTGTTTTAATTGAATTGTTTACGACTTGTTAAGTGTTTGCTAATTTCTAGTTTAACCATTGCTAGTGTGATCAGCACTCTAAGTGTTACTTCATAAATTGATAACTGCATAATATTAAGAATCAGTTGCACTACACACTGACCACTTACTCTTCATGTTTCAACACCTTACTTACCCGTACTTGTATAGGTATTTAAGACTTGTAGTTACTTTATTTTTTATTAAACCACGACATCTAGATCACCTCTCCCTCACCAAATTCAGGTCATGGATAGTTCCTTTTTCGAGGCATATAAACCAGCCTTCTGCTTCTTATATTCATTCTCCCATGCCTTTATTTTACTTTTCAACCATCTATGTTTAGTGGAAAAAGCCAAATCTGCTCAGCCCTCAAACATGAAACGACTACAAAGCTCCTTAACATAATTTTCGAAACCCTCCAACTCCAGCCATAAGTTAAAAAACTAAAAGGAATATGACTAAAGTTAGAAGCGACGGAAGATAATAAAAACGGACGGTGGTCTGAGCACTCATTAGACAACAAAGTAAGAGACGCAAGCAGCCACAGGGCTAAAAAATCTTTTCATACCAATATACGGTCGAGTTTACTATGCTTATCGCCTTTATCGAAAATATATATGTAAACATTTTACCCGCCCATTTGGTACTCTACGAGTTGCGTGCTATCAATAAATTCATTAAACGGCGTTGCATTCGCCGCTACGAACTCAGAGTTTCTCCTCTCGTCTGGACACCAGACCTCGTTAAAATCCCCCATGCATACACACAGGCCCGAAAACGATCTCCTAACCTCTAACAATTCATACCATAAATGCCTTCTCTCTGTGGGGTCATTTAAAGCATATATGTTAACGATGCTCACACAACAACCCTATGGTTTAATAATCCCACTTGTGACCAAATATCTGCAGTGTTTAAACGAATATGTTCTGGAAAAATACGTTGGATCTCACAAGCTAAAGATTCCCAAGACCTACCGACCACATCCACTAAGTCAAATTCACAAACCGCACGTCCCCAAAACCTGTTAATAGTATATAGAGACAACCCAACCGTTTTTTCTCTTGGACGGCTAAAAAGTTAACCCCATTGCAAGTCTTTATTTCACGAATCCAATCGGACTTCTTGGATTCATGCAACCCCCAAACATTTACTAATAAATAATTCATGAGGAATCATTTAAAACACCCTCGCCTAGAATTACCAATCTGACAAGTTCACGATGCTCGTGTAAATCCACCCCCATATCAGAACCCACAAAAATTGTTTCTTCGACCTCAGAATCCATCTGCGTGGTTGCATCTCCTCCCATCAAGTCCACTCCAGAATCCAACTCCTCATCCACCGACATCCCTTCCTCAATTCTATCTTCTGAAGCTAAAGCATCTCCAAGATCAGCATATGAAGGCCTTGATGTCGACATATTTCGCCTCTTTGTCTAAGTTAGGGAAATCGATTCCCCTAACCCCCCCCCCCCCAAACCCACCCACCATTAACGTTAGAGTCCAATGGGCTCTCCACACTTAGGCTACATAATTTTCTGAGCCTCGTCCTAGAAGTTGGGAGTGATTGTGAACCCCAAACCCATATTCGATCCACCATCCAAAAACCCATCTCCTGGTAATCCAGGACCCGCTTCCTCCGACACAAAAGGACTATCGCAACTAGCATTAACTCCATTCATATTTCCTATATCCTTGGAACTCGTACCCCCATGCACAGCAGCCAACTTGTCAAAAGGTGTCACACCCTCAAAATCCACTAACGGAGTTTTACCGTCAGAGAGTGTGAACTAACAAGATCGGAATCATTAGTTATAATCAAACACCAAAAATAAAGTTTTCAAACAACCAAGACATCAAATCTTAAGTAAAAATGCGGAAGCGTAAATCGTAAACCAAAACAGTTGCGCCACACAGGACGACTTAAAAACACAAGTTGTCAAGACAGAAATTAAAAGCAGTTTTTAAAACAATGATGTTTAGCGAATGCATGCCCTAAACCGCGCGCCCACCTCGGCTACCTGAGAATAACATACTAAAAGTGTCAACACAGGGTTGGTGAGTTCACAAGTGTATATAAATAAAGCGTTTGCGTTTGCGTTTGCGTTTGCGTTTTGCGTTTGCGTTTGCGTTACCAGATAGTGTTAAGTCAATTTATATATCAATAGTTAGCTAACCTATCAACAAGTAATACTAAGTGTTCGACACCGAAGCAGACTGTTTATCAATTACCTTGCCACCATGTCAACCACGACCATGGTAATGTGTTAGCCAAAATTACATCCACTCGACCTACAGTCGAGTTTAGAGTTGGGTGGGGTTTGTCAAACCCAGTAGTACTACTCAACAGTGACTCGCTATTATACAAATATTAACCGGTTCGATGTTATGAAGGACTTTGGTTGGTTTGTTTGCCACTTAGCCTTACAAGTGATATATAAAAACTAAACAAAATCTACAGCGTTGGAGTATGTTACCTCCCCCAAATAAAAGTGTTTAAAAAGAGTAAAAAGGGGACGTGAAACTCACTGTTTGCGAAGATAACCAAAAAGATCCGAGAAAAAGGTGTGCGTCACAGAAAATCCTCACTAGTGTTCTAAAAACAAAAACGAGATTTTCTAAGTATTTAAACTACGAGTGAGTCCCTAGACTCGACACATACAACTTATGCATGAGATGCGTTTCGTGTTTCGTTTGTGAAATAAGTGCGACTCGACAAACACGTTGGTGATACGTTACATGTGTGAACAACTACTTACGTGTCAAGTATTAATATTGTACATTACTAGCAATTATCCCCCAAAAGGGAAATTTGGTCAAAACATAGCAAACATCGATCGGTTATGCACTTTTCATGACAATTTAAATAATACAGCAGCTAAATTATCCATGCAGATTTTCACTCGACAAGATTACTCTTATTAATAAATTCTAAAAAGTCAAATAAATCACCAAAAATCATAACAGAAGCACTCAAAACATCACAGCAAACACACAACAATCATTATCATGCGCAACAGAATTTTATTTGTCATTCCCGTTAAATGACAAATCAAATTAATGCAAGACCAGTTGGGTTAGGTTCCTAGCTCGATGTATTTTCTTCCAGAAGTGGAAACAACCCATTTGGTCTTGTAGTTTATGAGATATCTTAGTCGCAAAATAGCCTAACAGCAGGTCTCCCAAATCAGCCTTGCACAACAGTTTTGTAAAATAATAAAAACAGACTTTTATACGTCCAAGAATTACAAACTCGGACTTTTCAGAAACTGGACTCGACCTAGTATACTGTAGAATCAACAATCGCAACAAAACATAACATTAACATCGAGTTACATTCGTCCAAACATGAATTCAATAATCTGTCCAGCATCAGTTTTCATCTAAACTCAATAAACAATTAACCTATGAACTAACAATCATGCATGTAACCCTAAATCATCAACAAACAACATATTTAACACTTAGAGTTTATGATTACAGGTTTAATCATACAATTAAATGATAGAATGGATTAGATATGGTGTTTATATTACCTAATTAGCTTCTTGAACCTTCAAAACAACTTGTAATCCTCTTGTATGTATGTGTGTGTGCAAAAATCGGTCAAGGGGAGGGGGAAGAGAGGCTGCCATCGTGTAGGGGAGAGTGGGATTAGGGTTATGTAATAATTAATTTGTTTAAGTAATTGATATGTTACACTTCACCCCTTGCACTTCTAGTTAACTTAGTTCTAGCACAAAAAGTCTATTTCATTCATAATATAATTGTTATTCATGCAAACATGAAGTCACATAACAAATCTTATCACACGTAATACATATTATACTAAGTACTTGTTTATATTAATTGTTGTTTGATCACCAACGGTTTGAGTCGACTCGTGTGTGTTTCGGTGAAATTCCGAAAGACTACTTGTGTAGTGATTGTCATGCGTCATCTAAACCCTAGTTTAAATGTAATGAGATATGTGTTACAGTTCGTGTGATCTTAAGTTTGAATTAACGGAGTTCGGATTAACGGAGTTAACCTGAAATTGACGAGTGTCACAAAAGGTCTTTCACATTCCTCGTGTAACCCCGCCTTTGTCAGCTCGTCAGCTCCCGTCTTAGCCGTCGACGGACATACAAACTCCCATTCCTCCAAGTCGACCTCCATGTTACCCGAAGCCTCTTCACCACCTGACGAATCGTTAGACCAGGAAGTAGAGGGCGTATCCCCATAGAAGTTGGGTACCCAAGTCTTCATTCCTCGACCAACCAGATCGGATATTTAATTCCCTGCGAGTTGACCACAATTTCTTCCTCTATTCGGCCCCCAATCTTAGTTAGAATGAAGCACTCTCCAGAGGAATTATCCGATTTTTACCACGAGAACTCTGAAGGACGTATTTGTGAACCATATAACTCCCCGATCTTGTCAAAGACCGAGCCTTCCCAGAGCATAATAGGTAATCCAATCACCTTTAGGTCGACCACCCCAATTGAAAGGAACTTCTTGATCATTCCAGATTGTTGCTTCCTTCAAGTAAATCTCCCACACACAAGCTTTAGAAGTTAGAAACTAGCTAGGTTGTACACGATTCTTAAACAAAAACAACACCGATAACCCACTAACATACGATAAAGCCGCATCCGCAATCCCAGCTTTTTTCAACGTTTTTGCCCCCCCCCCCCCCCCCACACACACACACACAGCCTGCACACTCTTCGTCACCCCAAGAACATCCCTCCCGATAATTTGTTCAGGATAACACATACCAGGACATTCTAATGAAATTTCCTTTTTGGTTGTGACAACCTTGTATACGCCACCCTTATAGACTGCTATTTTATATGACACTCCAGATTGCTTGAAAGAGTAGGACGAAACTCTCTAGTCATAACCCCTAACCGGCACAGCCTGAGTCCGCATATTAGAGTTTATGGCAACCCCTCTCCTTTCATAAAGGGTAACCGAGACCGATAGCACAGCCCCAAAAATCTTGGTACCATTCATCTCCTATGTGAATTTCTCGACGTCTTTTACTCATTTGAATCGAATGAAACCAACCCTAAATCCACCAGATCCTTCTTCTTCTCATCATACGGGTTAGACATGACGCCTCTATGACTAAAGACCTCCCACAAATCTAGCGTTGGCAAACACCCCCCCCCCCCTAGGAAAATTCGATACATAGAGAGAGAATTCTTTGCTCTGATCTCGACTCTCCAACCCTCATCGGACATTCACCGGCCCCTCATCTTCCCAATGAGTAAACTACATATTTCTTATTATTACTTCTAACATTTTACAAAATACTAGTTGCGTGTCCGCGCGATGCGGCGGAATATGCACGCAAACATGGCATCGGATGCGTAACCGGTGTTACCGTTTCTGTATGTGTGTGAGTTCACAATAGTACGCGCGTAACTCGAAGATAGTATGCTCGTATTGCGGCATTGGAATCTTAACCGGTGTTAGTAAGCACGTCACACAACTACTGTACGCGCGCAACCAGGTGTCGGTGCGCACTAACTCTACATTGAACTCGTCTTGACCTGCAAACCGTTCCGCTTGACATTGTTCTAACCCGAAATTTGTTATGGCTTGACCCCTTTCAACCCAAACCCATCCCGACCCAAACTAAAGTAACCCTTTTTGTATCTACTCATTCCAACCTTAACCTTTTAAACCCATGACCCGAATGTCGAACCCGTCTGATTCGTTTGCCGGTCTTTAATGGTAATCACGTAACACGTTAAGTTTTTAAAATGCAAAAAAGTATAGCAATACAATACTCAAATTAAAGAGAATAAAATACTCGCTTTTATGGTATAATGTTTTTAAAAAAATATTAGTGTGTGAAAAAGTTGTAAGTGTTTACACGTCGTCGGGTAGTTGGTTTATAAAAAGAGGTATATATGTAACTATTATATAAATTAACAAAATGTGATTAAAGTTAAAGGATCAATCTTGTAATTATTTTTGAATAATATAAAAATCAACCGTAACATAATGTTGCTCTTGCTAAAAGACAAAGTTGTCAAAAGACAAAATTGCCCTTAAAATGTCTTAATCTTATGCATTGTAGTTTATACTAAAAGCAACAAGTTTGGTACCTCTTAAAAATTAAGAGGTCCCTCACTCATGTTTTATATATAGTATAGATTTCTATGCTTATTAATTGATTTATTTGCTTCTTAATCAATTTAGAGTTAGTGGTGTTACTTAAGGTTTTTAAGTTTTAACAATCTATACATAAATAACAAATATTTAGATATTTAGTTAAATAATCCGGAACAAATGACATTTAGCCTAATAGTATAGTGTGTTTTATACGTAGGGTTAAGTTATTCTATAAAGGTTAACAAAAATGAGAAGAATGAGAATAATTTATAGCTAATAAATAAATAAATAATGAAAAATTAATTAAAAATCATAAGTCAAAATTTAATAAAAAACTAAAAAATGTAAATACGCAAAAATGTTTCCACCGTCTTCCTCGTTCTCAAAAAAAACTCGAAAATGACACAATGTTGAGGAAAAAACATCATTGTGTCTTATTTATAGTTGTGCTTTGTGTTTATTTTCGTCATTGATTATGTCTTTCTTTGGCATTGTGTCTTTTTTTTTCTTGAAATTGTGTTACTTAACATTGTGTTATATTTTGTTCGGCGTTGTCTTAAATTTTGCGACCTATTGTGTCTTTTTTTAACGGGAATGACGGGGGAAACATTTTGGTTTTTTAATTTTTTTCGTTTTTTATTTATATTTTGCGTTATGATTTTTTTTATTGTTTTTTTGAATTATTTGTTGAAAGGTTTTTTGTGTGACCACAAATCCTTCTTACACTTCTCATTTTTGTCTCCCTTTGTAGTTTAACTTTACCCTTTATAGGCATTCGATATTAGTTATGAAACTTATATTTGTAATAAGGGTCAAGTTATTCTACAAAGGGTAACAAAAATGAGAAGTGTGAGAAGCCATAAATAACTGACATGTGTAAGTGGTGATCAAAAGAAAAAAGGGTATAGAGGTAATTGTACAAATTTTCTCTCTCCACATGCAAGACACATGTAATACCCCATCATTTTAGAACGTTTATAACATTTTCGTATGATATTTAAAAAAAAAATTCATCACAATAATAAGCGTTTTTTTTATCTTTAATATGAGTATGATTTTTGTTATATAAAATTTAAAACAAAAATCACGTCATTGTGTCTTTTCACACACCATTGTGTCTTTTTTCGTCATTGTGTCTTTTCGCACACCAATGTGTCTTTTCGCACACCATTGTGTCTTTTCGCTTGTCATTGTGTCTTTTTTCGTCATTGTGTCTTTTCGCACACCATTGTGTCTTTTCGCTTGTCATTGTGTCTTTTTTCGTCATTGTGTCTTTTCGCACACCATTGTGTCTTTTCGCTTATCATTGTGTCTCTTTTCGTCATTGTGTTTTTTCGTCGTTGTGTCTTTCAACTCATCATTATGTTTTTTTAAATACTAATAACATCGTTGTGTAATAATAATATGTAAAAATAATGATAAAATAACAATAAATGATCCAATACATAAAACACAATGATTAATACATGTTACACAATAACTTGAAACGTAAAACACAATGGTGAGTGCTTATAACACAATGACCTAAAACGTAAGACACAATAGTGAATACGTATAACACAATGACCTAAAACGTAAGACACAATAGAAAATATATATAACACAATGACTTGAAACGTAAAACACAATGGAAACACCATATTACACAATGACTTGAACGTAATATACAATGAACGCAATACTATTTTTCTCAAATTAAATGAATTTGTCATATGCCAATCCGAATATAAGACAATGAACGTATTAGACAGTGACTAAAAGTTAATGACGAACAAAATGACACAATGACGTAATCTTTGTTTTAATTTTTGTCTTTAATATGAGTACCAATTAAAAAATATAATGATCAAAATCTATAATAGAATTCATATGAAAACTCAACTAAAAGACACAATAAACAACAAAAAAACACAATAAAAAAACCCATTAATTTTTTTTATTTTTATATGACAATATGATACTCATATTAAAGATAAAAAAACGCTTATTATTATGATGAATTTAAAAAAAAAAATAATGTCGTATGAAAAAGTTATTGACATTTTAAAATGATGTGAAAATTGGCATGTGGCTTGCATGTGGAGAGAGAAAGTCAACAAAGGTGGGTTATTACCTTCATGTCCTTTCCATCAATTTTTATTTATTAAATTAATCTCAGTCATTCAAATCTAAGATCAATTAACTGAATTCTTTCTAACCCTTCTCATTTTTGTTGTCCTTTGTATTTTAACTTTACCAGTGTGTCGGAAATGGCAACTAGCGTGGAACATATAAGACCCATGTCTGTTTTGTGATAATGAGGTTGCAATTATCAACTCATAACACCAAACACATTCTCACGAGCTACCATGACGTATTACGTAAGTGAGATAATGGACACAAAAGATGCTTGTATTCTTAAAGTTCACACATACGAAAATCTTGTGGATTCGCTTATTAAGAATCTTGTTGGTTCGTTTACAAA
>NW_027506755.1:0-32733 GCF_021521415.1 Bidens hawaiensis
ACAACATGCCATTATGATGCCAGACTGTGTTTCACAAGAGTAAAATGGTTCCTCCGTACTCCTAATAATAGGAAACCTCTTTTTTAAAACACCAAATGCTTGTTCAATTACGCTACGTAATGATGCATGACAAAGGTTAAACAATTCTTTTGCATTCTCAGAGGCATGAGTGGAGTACTCTTTCAAATGATACCTAACACCTCTATATGGCGTCATTAAGGTACTCGTATGAGGCAAATCCGCGTCTACTAAACAATATTTACCTGCAATTAAGTTCTAATTAGTATTATCATAAAATACTACACAATTATTTAAATTTGGTTTAAGATTACCTGTGGAATAACTAGTTTATCTTCTCTAGTTAGCGCATTCTTTATAATTCTTGAGTCTGATGCGTACCCTCCCAACTAGTTAAAACATATGTAAACTTGAAATCAAATGCACAAGCAGCCAATACATTTATTGTCGGGTATCCCTCGTGACCACAATATCTAGGGGCATCTTTATTAGGTACCCTGACACGAACATGTGTTCCATCAATTGCCCCATATAATCCTTGGAAAAAGGATAAAATCTCTTCTTTTCTTGGATTTCTTTTGGGACAATGTCACCTTTAGATTGTTGAAGATAACGATTTTCTAACGATAAAATTGCTCGCAAAACTCTATGAAGGCACCGGCTAGTTGTCGACCCAGAACGACGATATATCGAAGAGGCAAACCGATTTCTCAAATCATTACCAACATGTAAAAATCTTGCAACATGTTCTTCAACTGACATGCGTTGAGTAGGTCGAAGACCGCCATCACGCTCTAAGACATTGCACAATGTCATAAAAGCTTTCTCACTCATTCGGATAACTTCACGACATTTACCACTATTTAAAAGGTCATGTAACATCTCTTCTCTTACATGTCTTCTCTGTAAAGTTTCATCTCTAGTCGGTAATTAACTTGTACCGTGGAAGGCCTACACTAAGCAAATCAGGTTAATTGTTTGCAGTTGTCTAGCTCGCACAACATGAGCTATCTTGAGTGTGATTATCCATTGTAAGTTTATGAACTGTGGAAAAGTGTTACTTGATTAGTAAGGTTGTTCGCGTATTTATAGGAAGCATAAACATCGGAATTACTTCAAAGAAACAGAGCTGCCTAATCTATGATCCTCCAATCAAATATAGATCTGTTGGATCAAACCATTAAAAATGATCTCATAAACAACATCATGTTTGAAAACTAAAACTACATATTACAAACCTTTCATGTAACACTGTGTTAATGGATTTCTTTAGCTATTTATAACTTTGTATGATGAATGATTTGTATTGCTTTCTTTTGAAATAAATAATGAATCTTTAGGTATAATAAAGCTCCTACAATTTTTATTTTTACTCAACCAAATAATGTTAATTGTTAAAGCTGCTGCATTTTCAAAAACCCCATGAAACCCGCGAACCAGTTCTCGTAAAACCGGTTTCATACCCAGACCGACACATTTATAAAAGGTCCAGTTCCAGGTACGAAAACTCATTCAAATCGGTTCCGGTTTCATACCGGTCCGGGTTCTACCAGTTGCACATCCCTAGGCCAAACTGTGTAATAAAACCGAAACCAAACCATTAGTAACAGTTCAGTTTAGTTCGGTTTTTGTTTTCAACGTTCGCTTTTGATTTTCTATTATCAAAAACCGTTACTAATGGTTCGGCTCACGGTTTGACCTAAAAACCGTCAAAACCGGTCCTTGAACACCCTTAGTATATATATACTACAAATACCATTAAGAATTATAAAGCAATATTTGAGGAGAATTTTAGAATTACTGATCTGCAAGAAGCTTTGATCAACTTATTAAATTCAAAAGGCTAATATATTAACAAAGAACATGCATTGCCTATCATTTTTTCTTTCAAATTAAAAATTTCAAGTTCTTATTAAATTCAAAAGCTTTGAATTCAACTAGCAAATAACAAATTATTTTACAACTAACAAAGAACATGCTTAGCCCTCGACTAACTCTACAAGAGAGAACCATATTAATCATTCCCATATTGGTTACTAAAACCCTAAAGATGTCAAATCAAAATAAAATGTTAGATACTAAATTAAGTATACCTAATAAAAGAGGGGTTGAAGCAAGCAATGATGAAGAAGATGGATTATGGGTGTGGGAATGCTTGGGTCATCACCGGCGTTGAAGTATTGTGATGATGAACTGCTGTGGTTAGGTTTGGCAATGGTAGAAAAATGAACAAAACATGTGAACTGATGTAGATAGGATGATAAGATAAGGGCAAGATAATAATTGCAATAATAACTCATTTCCATTCCATCTGATTCCTTCCAATTTGGAAGGAAAATGAATCATATTAATCTTGTATCACTTTCTTTTCCTTTCTCCCATATTTCCTTCCAAAAAAAACTCTGGAACACCTTCTTTTCCTAACTCCTTTCACTTTCTTTTCTTTTCCCTTCATTAATGATACTCTGGAACAGAGTGTTATGGTTTCTTGAAAAAAATGAAAACCCATTAGAAATTAATGATTTCTATTTTTCAAATCCAACAGAAAATTAAAAGAATAAAACTTTACCTTGAATTGGGTTGCAGATGGCCGGAAACCTAGACGGGCGGGAAAGATGACCGTCAATGTCGTGGCCGTGTAGAAGCTGATCCGGCAGGTAACAAAATGACAGCCGCCACATACTTGACGGGTTATTACAAATTCGAGCTTTTGGCGATATTAGAAGTCCTCCAACGGGCCATCCGCGGAAAGGGAGATGACGATGGTGAGAAGAAACAAGCGAGTGTCCGACATCGTCGTCGTGGCAGTGGCGGTAGCGGCGGCTAGGGTTCGGCAGCTAGAAAGTGGCAGTGGCCTGAACTAACATTCAGACGCGGACGACAGACAGCGGCGGGACTGGTGGTGGTTACCGGAACTAACACTAGTAACCTTTCTATCGATTAACACATGAAGATTTGGGTTTTGGTGTTTTATGTTATGAGATATGCTAAATTTTTGGAGTATAAAGATAGAGAGAGGGGGGGGGGGGGGGATGTGTTTATTTGGCGGGGAAGTACCGAGTCAGATATAGTGAGATATACATCGTGTGTGAATTTTCAAATACATCCTTCTGATCAAATGAAGAGAGAGAAACATGGACATATTTATAACCACCCATATAGTTTTCAAAGTTTTCCCATATAAGTTGGTTTTTCATTTTAGTATTCCCATATATGTGTGTACATACATACAAACTAGGTTTTATCCCCGTATGATGAGGTTGTACTAAATTTTTTATTTTTTATTATTTATTTTTTAAATTTTAATTTTCTTTATTGTAAGAAAGTTAATAATATACTTAGGGTTTCATGAAAAAAAAAGTTTCATAAATAAATGATATGCTGTAACCCATTTAAAAGCTATCTGGATTTCGTGACCCATGACTTGTCACACCCCAACCTAATGCGGAAATGCCGGTGCATGATCTGATTGCTCACAACTCGATATACTATCATAATATAAATGTAACAATATCTATTTAATTATTTTATTTCAATGTGCACACAATATTCAAATACAACAATACAATTCAAATAAATATATACAGTCATTTAAATTCAAGTTTGTCTTCAATATAACACTAAGATCTTTCTAAGTGTCCATACTTCAACTTCAAGCAACCTGCATATGCGTAAAAAATGGAGTTTTGTCAACAAACATATTGAGTGAGTTTATCACCAATTTTTGACACCAAAAATAATGTTAATATAATAAATAAGCAAAACGTAATAAATGTGGTAATGAAATCAAACCATAAGCAAATAAGTTGTCGATTAAACCATTGCCAAGCGAATCGGGCGCCGGTAAATCAACCATGAACAAATAATGAGAATAAGACCATTGCCAAGCGAATCGGGCGGTGGTCAATAGTATGAGAACACTCTCCAAGGGGATATGTCAAGCGATTTGAATACAATAACAAATAAGCACATAACAAGTAGATTTGATTAACCACACACAATTACTCGTTTACTATTTTTGATATGTATGATATACGCATATGTCCCCAAAAGGTTTGTGAAAATTGAGTAGAATAGGGGAATGATAAACTCACCTTAGGTTAAAGGCAAGTGAGTATAACTAAGAAAAAACGAGTTAACGGATAAGCGAGTCGTCCAATACCCGTCAAACGAGATAACTGATCAGAACCTGAAACTTTATGATATGAAACTATAAATAATAAAAACTTAATGCCGCTAGAATCAATACGAACGGATGAATAGAACTCTAGTTATGTTGAATTAAGCGTTTAAGCGAGCTGGTACTGACCAGAATCCGAACAGCGAGTTGGAAGTCGGGTTTTAGGCATTAGCCTTAAAATAACGTTATGAGAAAAAAAGTCTTCTGGATCCGAACGTGGAATCCGACCAGAAGTGTGAGAAAACGTAAAGTCAAACTTGTTGACTGTTTTACCCTTTAACAGGTTTTAAGCGAATTGACCAGTCAACACCCTTCAATCACCGAAATTTATTGAAGGTTATTGACTAAGGAATATGTATGAACGATTTTACAGTTTACAACTTACCTGAAAAGTGAAAGGATTGATGAGAAACGGAAGTCAAAGATCCTAAAGCAAGCAAAGTCAACGAACAAGTCTTGTATCTTCAACGAATATGCAAAATCCGAAGGGTTTGCGTGATGGCATGGGCTAGTGACGGCTAGAGGAGGTGTATTAGGGTTAGATTAAAGTTTACAGCAGGGAATTATGATTGGTTTATATAGGAAAACATAAACCAAACTAATTATAAGCTTTTTGGCCCGTTTAAGCAAGTATATGCGATTATGGAAAGAATCAATGAATTATACTAAAAGATATGATCTTGATCAAGGGAAAACGAATTAGGAGTTGTATTTTAGTTATATTATGATTACTTAGACCTTAATTCACTCATTAATGCTTAATATACAAGATTTTATACCTTAAACGAGCTAATAAATGAAATCAAGTAAACGATCTGGTGCAGGTACCCATAGCGCTACACGGCCAAGTGAGGGCAGCCCCGGCGCGGAGGTGAAGTTTGGTTTTTGATGATATTGGTCCTTGAAGTTTTTTATTTGGACATTTAATAAATCTTTTATGCATAGTTTAAGAGTTTGAACAATATATAAAGTATAAGGGCCAAAAATGAACTTGTAATCTTTAATACTTATAAATGTTAATTTCTTAATGAATAATAACGACCTAAAAGTGTTACCGGGTCGGGTTATATGCAAACGAATACGGGTTTGAAAATCCGAAATGTTACAGTCTCCCTTAATTTAGGGAATTTCGTCCCGAAATTAAGGAAAACCAAAACATCATCGTTTTGAAAACACTTAAAACTTTTAAGGAAAATATCATAACATAGAACTTCTAATAACCAAAGCAACGCTTCAAATGATAATACGATAAGGGCACTTATATATAGGATGTACCAGCGGCGTATCCACCATGTCCTTATCATCTTATCATTCGTACCGTTACTCAAGCTACCTTAGGTTCTAAATCATGACACACAATTGTACGTATTATGCTTTCCATGCGAGGACTTTGGTAATTACATGTCGGCCCATAATTACTTAGATCGTCGGATGGTCCGCATAATTCGTTTCATCATGTGGGTTATAAAACATTTAAAATAAAATTTTAAGAGAAAACAATTGTTTTGAAAATTCTACATATAATTTCAAATGATAATAAATATTCTAGTTGAATTAATAAAACCGTGAGATTTCGAAAACCTCTTTTGCTTTTAAAAGTAAAATTTTTGAAAATTGAAGAAAATAGATTTGGTGAAACAGATTTTATTGTGATAATCGAGATTAAGGAAATGAGATGGAGATACAAGATCCTAATAGATTAAATTCGATAAAGGAAACTTTATTCATGAAATGATATGCCAAAAGTTTAATTTACAACAATTCTTAAGATAGTTAATAAGATATGGAATCTGTAAAGATCATATTTCTTTAGGAATTAAGTTCTTTAGATCGAGAGTATAAATTTAAACGAAGCTTTTGGCGAGTCGAGTTTAGTTAGTTGAGAGCTTATGAGATTTAAAGAGATGTTAATATAAAATTATAGCCTTTCAAGTTTGTGATTTGAGATGAAATTAATTTGATTAAGATATTCTAAAATATTATAATAGTTAGTAATTAATAATTTAAATATTATTGATAATGCGAAAATGTACATTGTTAATAGATTAAACTGAGAAACGGATATTTCCGAACCACCGAGATAGTCCTATTCCAATTAAGTCTTTAAAATTAGTTAAAATATAAAGTAGGTAATTAAATTATATTAAATTGAGAATTCGTGAATTTTTCCTTTTTCATAAAATCGTTATAAATATTAGGAAGTAAGTAATTTGAATTATCAATAATGGAAATTTGAGTAAATAATAAATTCTAAATTAAAGTGAAGCATATAATAAACTGAGATAAATGCGAGGCTAGAAATGCATGAACCACCATGACTATTCTAACAACTACGACTTTATCATTTAAAACGTTCAAAATTTTCAAAAATAAAAGTAGGGAGTTGAAATATTTACGATGAACGTTCAATCAAAAGGTCAATTTAATAATAAAAGTTAAATTAATTAATGAAAAATTTTTAATTTAAAAATGGAAATTAAATGTAGAGAATACATAATTTAGTTTAACAATAATAAAATTTACAATATTCGAATTTTAATAATAAAGATTTATAAAGTGGAAAATAAGTTATGAAAACCATCATGATATTGAGGAAAACAAGAGATATTAAAATATTTATAGTTTAAAGTTGAGGATAAGGATTTAAATGTTCTTAGAAATATATAGTTTGAGGATATGGATATAATTAAGAAAAGATAGTTTAAATAATATTTTAACGGATATGAGTTAGTAAAAGATTTCTTGTTTGGTGTATTTTAATTTTATCGAGATTGGCGGTTGTTTGGTTAACAGAATACAGCAGCAAACTCCTTGGCGATGTTGGTAGTCGAATGGCAATTACGGGAAACAGGTGAACGACGTTGATTACGACGATGATTCTTAGGAAAGACATTTTATGAGGATCAACAATGGAAATGTGTAAGATGACAGGTGAGTTGATATGAAATAATAGGGATGCGTATGTGTATGTATGTATGTATATGAATTAGTACTAGTGAAGACTCGAGGACGAGTCAAGAATTAAAATAATGTGAATAATATTCTTGATATCTTTAATTTAATAAATATTGTTTACAAAAATTCAAAAGTAAAATGTTATTGGGCTGGGCTTTCCATGGGCTTCCCATGGTAGGTCGAGATCCCAAATAAGATAACGAAACATGTTCAATGAGTTAGCCTCCCATGAGCTTTCTATGGCAATTTGAATGGCCCAACTAAATAAACAACATAAAGTTTGTGAATTGGCCTCCCATGAGTATTCTATAGCAATTTGTTGGCCCAATTCAAATAACGAGTAATAAACAATTGAGTTGGTCAGCCCATGAGCATGTACATGGCATTTAACTGACCCAACTAATTAACGAATTATCGAATCAATGGAGTTGTTCGGACCATGAGCGTTACATGGCATTTAACCGACTCAACTAAATATCGAATCAACGAATCAAATATAAGTAGTTGGTGTATCTCGGGAACCACCCCGGACGATACGTTCCAACCCAAAAATCAAATCGAAAATGGTCTATGAAATGAATAGTTGGAGTGCCCACGGATTTCCATGGATTTTTCACCCAACTAAGCATTTAAAATAATTTAAAAAACACAATTTGGAAGTATAACCGTTTAGCCGGTTATGTTTACCACGCAATCGTTTAGCCGATTATGGGTACCACTTAAAGTTATGGTTGTACGACATTTGTCATACCCCCATGCTTCAAGGTGAAAGAGCAAAACAAAACACGGGAATTCTTAAGGAATTTCTCACAATAAAAGGCAATCTACCAAAAATAAGAGGATTTAAAAACATTTTGAAAGTGAGGCGTAACCTCGGAATTCGTGTGTGTGCAATACATAAACAAAATAAATACAATAAAATAGTTAATTTAGGCAAGCTATAACAATTTATTAAATAGCACATACGGCAGTTCAGATAAGCACGTATAGGGTTCCTAACATATGTCTAGGACAATTTCTAACGACCTATCTTATAACCTTCGGCTCTGATACCAATCTGTCACACCCCAACCTAAGGCGGAAATGTCGGGGCGTGATCCGATTGCTCACAGCTCGAAGATACTATCATAATATAAATGTGACAATATCTATTTAATTATTTTATTTCAAATGTGCACACAATATTCAAATACAACAATACAATTCAAATAAATGTATACAATCATTTAAATTCAAGTTTGTCTTCAATATAACCCTAAGGTCTTTCTAAGTGTCCATACTTCAACTTCAAGCAACCTGCATATGCGTAGAAAATAGAGTTTTGTCAACAAACATGTTGAGTGAGTTTATCACCAATTTTGACACCAAAATAATGTTAATATAATAAATAAGCAAAACGTAATAAATGAGGTAATGAAATCAAACCATAAGCAAATAAGTTGTCGATTAAATCATTACCAAGCGAATCGGGCGCCGGTAAATACCATGAGAAAATAATGAGAATAAGACCGTTGCCAAGCGAATCGGGCGGGGGTTAATAGTATTAGAACCCTCTCCAAGGGGATATGTCAAGCGATTGAATACAATAACAAATAAGCACATAACAGGTAGATTTGATTAATCACACACAATTACACGTGTGCTATTTTTGATATGTATGTATATATAGATATGTATGTATAGTATGATATACGCATATGTCCCCAAAACATTTGTGAAAATTGAGTAAAATAGGGGAATGATAAACTCACCTTAGATTAAAGGCAAGTGAGTATAACTAAGAATAAACGAGTCAACGGATAAGCGAGTCATCCAATACGCATCAAACGAGATAACTGATCAGAACCTGAAACTTTTTGATATGAAACTATAAGTAAAAAAAACTTAATGCCGCTGGAATCAATACGAACGGATGAGTAGAACTCTAGTTATGTTGAATTATACGTTTAAGCGAGCTGGTACTGACCAGAATCCGAACAGCGAGTCGGAAGTCGGGTTTTGGGAAGTAGCCTTAAAATTACGTTACGAGAATAAAAGTCTTCTGGACCGAACGTTGAATCCGACCAGAAGTGTGAGAAAACATAAAGTCAAACTTATTGACTGTTTTGCCCTTTAACGGGTTTTAAGCGAATTGACCAGTCAACACCCTTGAACCACCGAAATTTATTGAAGGTTATTGACTAGGGAATATGTATGAACGATTTTACAGTTTACAACTTACCCAGAAAGTGAAAGGATTGATGAGGAACAAAAGTCAAAAGTCCTAAAGCAAGCAAAGTCAACGAACAAGTCGTGTATCTTCAACGAATACGCAAAAACCAAAGGGTTTGCGAGATGGAAGAGGCTAGTGACGGCTAGAGGAGGTGTATTAGGGTTAAATTAAAGTTTACAGCAGAGAATTATGATGGGTTTATATAGGAAAACATAAACCGAACTAATTATAGGCTTTTTAGCCCGTTTAAGCAAGTATATGCGATTTAAGGAAAGAATCAATGAAATATACTAAAAGATATGATCTTGATCAGGGGAAAAATAACTAGGAGTTGTATTTTAGTTATATTATGATTATTTGAACATTAATTCACTCATTAATGCTTAATATACAAGATTTTATACCTTAAACGAGCTAATAAACGAAATCAAGTAAACGATCTGGTGTAGGTACCCCATAGCGCTACGCGGCCAAGTGGGGGCAGCCCCGCCGCGCGGCGCCCCGGGTGCAAGGAGGTGAAGTTTGGTTTTTGACGATATTGGTCCTTGAAGTTTGTTATTTGGACATTTAATAAATCTTTTATGCATAGTTTAAAAGTTTGAACAATATATAAAGTATAAGGGCTTAAAATGAACTTGTAATCTTTAATACTTATAAATATTAATTTCTTGATGAATAGTAACGATCTAATAGTGTTACTGGGTCGGGTTATACGCAAACGAATACGGGTTTGAAAATCCGAAATGTTACATGACTCGCTTATTATTTTTACTATAAAATTGTTTCTTAATTATAAATAGTATCTTTTTTTTAAATCATATAAGAGAGAGATACTCTGAGAACCATGTTGAGATTTAAAAACTTTAAGAACCAATATTAATCACACATTTAATTAATTTTTTAATAGTTTGTGGGTGTAATTAAATTCAATTAAAAAATTAAAAGACTTGATTAAAAATGGAAATAATGTAGGTGAAGGGCATTTGGGTAATTTACCCAACCCGTCATTTCTGAATTTTTCAAAAATATGTGATATTCATTCATTCATTTTCAATTTTCCCTACTTGTTTATGCATCCTATTAAAACTAATAATTCTTTTGAAAAATACCTGCACTTTTTCAATATATAAATCAAGACTATTATTTATAAAAAGAACTTTTGTATTTTTATAAAGCAAGATTTAATATATAAAAATAGAAAGTAACGACGTCATATTCTATACGTGAGGACTTCATCTTCTATTTAGTATATGAATTTAAAATAATATTAACAATTAGTATGCATTGCAACATATGTAATCAACTTGATTAAATTATACACATGTAATTGTTAATAATAGCACTTATTCATATTACACATATCAATTCTAAGTTTCATGTGTAAATGTAGATTACATATGTGTAATATATTTATCAAAATAATTATAATAAGAAAATATGTAAGTGTAATACGTGTAACAAAAAACTTCATATGTAATATGTGTATCAAAATAACTGTAATAAAAAGTTACATAAGTTTAATACGTGTGTTAAAAAAATTCATATGTGTAATATGTGTATGAAAATAATTGTAATAAAAAATAATATAAGTGTAATACGTGTATCAAAAAGTTCATGTGTAATGTGTGTGACAAAAAAATTCGTACGTGTCATGTGTATATCTAAATAATTGTAATAAAAAATAAATAAATGTAATACATGCATCAAATAATTTCGTATATGTAATACGCATCAAAATAATTGAAATAAAAAGTTACATAAGTGTAATACGTGTATCAAAAAGTTTCATATGTGTAAGACTTATATCAAAATAATCATACCAAAAAAGTATATAAGTGTAATGTGTGTATTAAAATATTTCGTGTGTACATAATAATGCATTACTCATAACACATTTATTTATGTAATTGATTACATACGCATAATAAGCATGTAAAAATGTTTAGTTTTGTCATTCTCAAAATTGTATATTTATCGTGTTTTATTAAAAATAAAATAAAATAACAGAAGCTTATAAATAACTTTGTTTTTATAACAAAAACATACTAATTTATGTATAAAATCTTTTTTTTATACCCCACCCACTTCAAAATCTAATAAAATAAATTTAATTCAAAGTAATAAAGAAAATTAAATTATATGTTGCCAACATCAAAATTTGAGAAATATGGGTAAGATAATTCATGTTACTATCCATATTAAAACATTTTTATGTGTGTCAAAATATTAAAATTGGATTGCCTAGCAATTTACAAGAAGTGTATGGTACTATAAAAATGAAACATAAAATTGATATGTTCGAGGTTCCCCGTAATAATCAAATTGTGTGGCATATGATTTAATGTAAGAGAGAGAATAGAAAGGGTAAAATTGTATGAGTCAACAATATATCAGTACCATTGATTGAATTAACGGGTCAGATGAGTTAAAGTTCTAATAACTCAATCGTGTTCTTAATTGAAATGTATCCTCTCTCTATACACACATATATATATGGATTTTAATTTTATTTATTATAAGAAAATTAATAATTAATATACTTGAGGTTTGATGATAAAATGATTTCACAAATAAATGATATGTTATAATCCGGTTTAAAAGCTATTTGGGTTTGGTGATACACATTACCCGTTTATTGTTTTTATTATAAAATTGTTTCTTAATTATAAATAATATCTTTTTTTAAATAAAATAGGATATTAATTTTTACTATATTCCTATTTTATAGGATTTTCATATCAAATATTTGATGAGATTAATTTTTAATATAATGAGATGTTATAACCCGTTTAAGAGCTATCTGAGTTTGGTGAGATCTTTACCCATGAATTTGGGTCAAATGCATGATAAGCTTTCATTTACAAATAAAGCAATCTGATGGCTTCAGAAAATAGTTGTTTTACATTTTTTGTTTTTTAATATATATTTTTTGGATTTTAATTTTCTTTATTGTAAGAAATTTAATAATATACTTAGGGTTTGATGATGAAAGAGTTTCATAAATAAATGATATGTTATAACCCGTTTAAAAGCTATCTAGATTTGGTGACCCATGACCCACTTATGTTTTTTTACTGTAAAATTTTTTATTAATTATAAATAATATCTTTTTCTTTTTAAATTTGATATTAAATTTTAGTATATCCCTATTTTATAGGATTTTCATATCAATTAATTAGTAAGATTAATTTTTAATTTAATGAGAACACATTTCATTTCAATGGACCCAATTGATCTTTTTCTAGTTGTGGATAAAAAAACCAACTTTTCTTCATTACTCTTCGTAGTCAAATTCATATGGAATTTTCCTCTTTTCCTGTCCGAAATCAACGAGTTAACTATACTACCCTTCTTTGGTATATCCAATTCTAGTGAATTTTGTATCATAACACGAGTCTGGTTAAAAACTCCAACCTAACCCAACCCCAATTTTGTGCAAAAGATAAAGTTTGAAAAAACTAATATCTTTGCTAATGCTAAGTTTCATTGTAAACATTGTCAACAACGTAAAATAGGCTTAGTATACCTTACTTAGACCTAGTCTTCTCTTTCGATAGAAAAATCCTCCATTGGGATTGGATTCTAATACTAATAAAAGTAATATACCAAGACCCTTCTATTCTAAAGAAAATTCCTCTACATTCTCTTACATTTGACTACTTGTGACTACTTGTTCTATTCTAAACCACTAATAAAAAAGAGACAAAAGGACATATTCATAAAAAAGGGAAATTCAATCTATTCTATAAAGATAATCAAATAGAAAGGATAATAAAAATCGATTTCAATTTCGACCAATTTATAATAACTTTATAATAACTAATAATTTTATAATAATTAATAAATAGAATTCAAAATTCGAAAAAAAATGAGAATTCTATTTAGAATCCCTTTTCTTTAGAGAGAATTCTCGGTAAGATTGAGATGAAAACAAGAGAATTGGATAAGAGCAATAGTTAGCTAAAAAAAAGCAAAAGTTATGTACTAAAAATAGGATTCTAATCGATGAATCTTGAAAGGAACCACGCCCTGCAAAAGGAAACTAGATGGTTGGACCAAAAGGAAAGCAATTCTTACTTTAACTAAACAGTTATGAACGATTTCAAAATTTCAAGTTGAATTGACTAATCCGGTATATTTTCCACGTTTATAGGAGTGCATCAATGTTTCTACTTTACGAATATGATATTTTTTGGGCATTTCTGATAATATCAAGTCTTATTCCTATTTTGGTATTTTTCATTTCGGGATTTTTAGCTCCGATTAGCAAAGGACCGGAGAAACTTTCTGTTATAACCCATTAAAGAGCTATCTGGTTTTGATAAGACTCATACCCACGAATTTGGGTTAAATCAATAAGAGGCCTCAATTTAAAAATCAAACAATCTGGTGACCTCCATAAAAGGGGGAGCGACCACATCATGACACGTAGGATTTTAGGGGTTTCATTTATATATATATATATATATATATATATATATATATATATATATATATATATATATAGGCAAAGTATAAAATGAAAACCACTTGAGTTGTGAAAACCCGTGAAAATCCTATGTAGCATCGTTTTTTTTTGTTACACGTAATATATGTTGTTACATTTAATATAAAACATCGAAAACATAAAAAAATGTTTTGCTATTTTTTTACTAATTTTTATTTATATTTTCATGAGAGAGAAAGTGTAAACGAACTTAAACATTTTTTATTAACTTTAATTATGGATCACAAGATTTGATCTTTAATTAAAAGCATGTGGTTGAGAATGAGTTTCTAGAGTTTTCACAACTCAAGAGGGTTTTTATTCTAACCTAACCCTATATATATATATAAAATATGTTTTCATGGTTATTGTTGCCGTGTTCCAAATAGCTGGCGGTTATGTCTCCAACTCAGGTCTATCGTTGACCGACCCACAATTGTTTCGGTGTTTTGTCGGTGTTTTACACCCGACTTTAGGTTTGTCTAATTACGAAGGGCGATGATGATTATGCATTTGAGCCTATAATGATGAATGTCTATCGTTGGTTCAAATTCAGAAATGGTGGTTGTTTACACACACACACACACACACACACACACATATATATATATATGGAAGGGATAATTTGAGAACCTTGTTAAGTTTTTAGAACTTAAGAATTTCATTTTTGACCATAATTTAATTAAATATGTTAGATTATGTGGTTAATATTAAATATGATTAGAAAATTAAAGTAGAAGAGAGAATAAAGATGTACAGTGATTACACTAATTTAAATTTTCGTTACACCTATGTAAAAAATCGACTCGGTGCGTAAAAAATTTTATAATTTTTTAACGTATATATAACCTACATATATTATAATTTTTTAACCCTATATATATACATACATATATATATATATATATATATGATTAGCTTCGTTTCAGAAATATTCTTAGAGCGAGAAATAAATCCAACCAATAAGAATTTATCTTTAGTTTGATAATTTTTTTAATGATATGGGTAAAATAGTAAAATTTGTGTTTGTTGTATTTGCCATTTGGTAAGTAATATTCTTTGGGGAAGTTACAAATGTTTTTAATGTAAATATCAGAATAATATTTTTTCAAACAAATATAATGTATCTCATCCTAAAAAGAAAGAAAAAAAAAGGCTAGGTAGAAACGCGAAAACAAAAATTTTAAATATTCTATGAATCTTTTTTAATAACTCTAATACTAGAATTACTTATTTGAATTCTATTCATTAAAAAATAATTTACAATATTATTTTAATTTCACTCATAATATAATTGAACTCTAAAAAATAATTTAAAATATTGTTTTTAATTTTATAAAACTATTTATATAAATCATAGTATTTAAAATTAAATAGTTCATGCTATCACCTACACAGGTTATAGTATTAACCTACACATACCAAGCTAATTCATGCTATCACCTATACAGATCACGGTGTTAACCTACATATATATATCTATATATACTATGTATATATATATATATATGTGTCCATTGATTTAATTATAACCAAATTTATAACCAATTTCCAAAGAATTTACTGCTCTTTTAGATAGTGGAGCAGATTTAAATTGTATTCAAGAAGGATTAATCCCTTCAAGATATTTTCATAAAACCACCCAGAAATTAGGGTCTGCTGGTGGAAAACCATTACAGATAAGTTATAAGCTTCCCAATGCTTATATCTGTAATAATAATAAATGTATTCCTAATAGTTTTATTCTTGTTAAAGATTTAACAAGTCAAGTAATACTTGGATCACCATTTTTTAAGAAAATATTTCCTTTAACAAAAGTGGATGAAAAAATTATAAAAGGAACATTTCAAGGTGAAGAAATATCCTTTGAATTTGTTTCTGAACCAATCACTAGAATCATCAATAATATGATTGATGATTTAATTAAAGCAAAAATAAACCAAATAGAATTTTTAAAACAAGAAATAAATGAATTAACTATTTCAGAAAGTTTAAAAAATCCTAAATTAAAGGATAAAATAAAATTGATTCAAAATAAGTTTTCTTTACAAATATGCAATGATCACCCAAATGCTTTTTGGGATAGAAAGAAACATATTGTTTCACTTCCTTATGAGGAAGATTTTAATGAAAGACAAATTCCTACCAAGGCTAGACCTTGCCAAATGAATTCTGAATATTTAGAATTATGTAAAAAGGAAATAGAATCCTTAATAAATAAAGGATTAATTAGAAAATCTAAGTCTCCTTGGTCATGTACAGCGTTTTATGTTAATAAACATGCTGAGCAGGAAAGAGGAGTTCCTAGATTGGTTAAAATTATAAACCACTTAATAAAGTGTTAAAATGGATTAGATATCCAATACCTAATAAAAAGGATTTATTGGATAGACTGCATGATGCAGTTATATTTTCTAAATTTGATCTAAAATCTGGATACTGGCAGGTTCAAATTAATGAATCTGACAGATATAAGACAGCATTTACAGTTCCATTTGGACATTATGAATGGAATGTAATGCCTTTTGGGTTTAAAAAATGCACCCAGTGAATTTCAAAATATAATGAATAATATATTCATTCCTTATTCAAATTTTATCATTGTATATATCGATGATATATTAATATTTTCAAAAAATATAGAAATGCATTTTCAGCATTTAGAAATCTTTAAAAATATTATTATAAAGAATGGTTTAGTAATTTCTAGACCTAAAATGATGCTTTTTCAAACTAATGTTAGATTCCTTGGTCATAATATTGATAAAGGAGTTATAATTCCAATACATAGAAGTATTGAATTTGCTTCTAAATTTCCTGATGAAATTTTAGATAAAACTCAATTACAAAGGTTTCTTGGGAGTTTAAATTATATTTCTCCTTATTATGAAAATCTTGCAAAGGATACAGCTATCTTGTATGATAGATTAAAAAAGAATCCTAGGTATTGGTCAAACGATCATACTAAGGCAATACAAAAAATTAAACATAAGGTTCAAAATCTTCCATGTTTGAATCTTGCTAACCCAAATTGGGAAAAAATAGTTGAAACTGATGCTAGTGACATTGGTTATGGAGGAATTCTTAAACAAGTTTCTCCAAACAATAAACAAGAATATCTGGTTAGATTCTATTCTGGAAAATGGAATAATAGTCAAAAAAATTACGCAACTATTGCAAAAGAAGTTTTAGCAATAGTAAAATGTGTTTTAAAATTTCAAGATGATTTATATAATCAAAAATTTATAATAAAAACTGATTGTCAGGCAGCTAAATTTATGTTTGACAAAGATTTTAAACATAATGTTTCTAAACAAATGTTTGCAAGGTGGCAAGCTCATTTAGCCCCTTTTGATTTTGAAATAATCTATAAAAAAGGATCTGATAATAGTTTACCAGATTTCTTGACGAGAGAATTTCTCGATTCTATTTTGCAGAATTAATGGGAATTAAAGGACCATTGAAAATTGCAATGGGAAATATTCGAAGACAAATTGACTTTGAATATAGGATGAGGATAAGACATGCTTTAAGAATAGCAGAATATAATATGGACTATTCTTTACATCCTCAAGAAAAAAATTTTCTTATAGCAAATGAATGGAATCAATACTATATTTTTAAGAATCGAATAAAGATTCTTCAAGAAAAAGAGATAATAGTCTCTTGTGCTTAATTTTATTTGCAGGAATGGATCCTCCATGGCGAGGAGGAAAGAAGAGTCAATCCTCCAATAGAGGAAGAGGCAGAAATTCTCATAATAATTCTGAAATAATTATTGGTCAATTTGGCCAAAAGAGGCTAATAGCTTCCAATATTGCTAATATAGCAAATTCATCCAGTAATACTGGAAAAAATCGATTTAATGATCCTGAATACCAGGAATTCCTAGCTTTCAAAGCAGCTAAGGAAAAAGGAAGCAATACTTCCTATTCAATTGTTACTCAATCAGAAGAATCTGATGAAAGTTCTTATGATCAAAATCCTTATAAGGAGATAATTTTACTCCTTGATAATAAACAGCTTAAATGGAAAGATAATCCATGGACCTTAATGGAAAGGTTTTTCGATACTGGATCATATCCAGCTGGAATTTATAAATCAAGATTCGTTTATGAATCAATTTTAAGAGCAACCGAATCTGCTCAAATTTTCCATCATAATTCTGGAAATGCTAAGGTTTTTACCTATAGCAAAATAATTATTAAAAGGATAATATCCTTAGAAGATTGGGGAAATTCTCCATTAAAAGAAAAAGAGATGAGTCATCCAGAATCTGGTGCTCTTATCAAATTTAATTATTGGGATTATATTGAAGCTTTCAATAAAGCTTTTCTATATCAAAATCCAATGAAGAAACATTCTTGGTTCTTCAAGATATGTCCTCAGGTTTATAACCAGGATATACCTAATTGGTTTTTAAAATGGTGGATTTCCTATGGAACATCTGTAAAAATTTTACCAGAATCCTTTAAAGGATACTATAATAAATGGGTTGAATTATCTCCCAGAATAATCGAAGCTACTCATAATAATGAGTTAATTGAAGGAATGCCTTCTCTATTTTTCTTTATGGAATTTGGAATTCCATGGATATGGAGATGGTCTTCAGAAGTTAGTCATACCACTCAAAATATTCCATGTTTAAGAAGAATTTTCTATACAAAATTTTGGAAAAAATTGACTTCAAAAAATAAAGAAGGAGTCATAGAAGGTCAAGAGACCATTGATCAAATCGAATCAACTCTGGACCTGTACCAAAAACAAATTCAGGTTCAATCTCAAAGAGAATCTCCTAGCCCATTTCAACAAATTGCTAGGAAAATATCAATTAAAGAAGGAAAGGATCTTTCCAGAAAAGATTTACTGGAAAAATACTTTGCAGCCATGGAAGAAGATTTAATAAAAAACTTCCAACCAGGGCAATCTTCATCACAATACTCTTCAAATCCATCTTCTAATCAAGAAGAAGAAGACGATACAATATTAGCAGGTTATTCTCAAAATCCAGAAGATGATGTCATGGATGAGGTCACAATAAAGGCCAAAACAAAATTGGAAAAGTTAAAGAAGAAAATAATTGAATCAATTGACGATGAGGACGAAATTATGGGTCCCAGATCACATGCGTCTGATTAAAGGAAAATCAATAATTCAAAAAGTTGGGTAGTGGTACAATAATTAAAGCCAGCTGCCCAGACAAATGGAATCTCTTTTGGACACAATTGTCCAGATAATTGATGTATAATTATTACTTTTACTGTTGTTCTTTTGTTTGTTTTTTAGAACTCCCATTATAAAAGGAGTAGTAAGGCTTTGTTTAGAGGCAGAGATCAGAAAACCACTGATCAAAAACCCTCTCTCTCACTTGTAAAATATTCGATAATAAAAATCTTTGAAGCTTTTAAATCCTTCATACTCCAGGTACAATTTATTATTTCTTTACTATTTTATTTTTATAATTTTAGCCTAATGAAAGGCTAAACTCCTAAAGTGTTGATTCATACCATGACCTAGTTATAATCCATGTCTCATAAAAAAAAAAAAAAAAAAAAAAAAAAAAAAAAAAAAAAAAAAAAATCAAAGTCTGAATTTTTGAAATATGTATGAGTGTTTCTGGGCTGGTTCTATACTAAACAGGCATGTGAATATGTGTAGTGGTCGAATTATGGTAACCCTTGTATAATTTATATGTTTAAATAATTTATTTAGGTGGAAAATTGTTACTGGTAAAGTATCACCTTCCAGTAATTTTTGAAAAGCTTGGTAATACATTGTTACCTTTTCTTTTTCATAAACAAACTTAAAGTGTTGATTCCCCAAAGACACTAATTATTCACCATGGCTCTGATACCATAAATACAGGATCAGAGACCGGGTATCTTTCGATCTCTTATTAATAATCCATTAAAAAATAAAAATTAAAAATTTTTCTTGATTTTCTAAAATATATATGAATAGGCCATATGGATGTTTTACCCATACTTAACTGTCATCATTGAATAGTATATGGTCAGTACAGGCCACGCCCTAAAAACGCCTTCAATCATCAAAACGGCTAAAACGGGCTACCATAATTCGACCACTACACATATTCACATGCCTGTTTAGTATAGAACCAGCCCAGAAACACTCATACATATTTCAAAAATTCAGACTTTTTTTTTTTTTTTTTTTTTTTTTTTTTTTTTTTTTTTTTTTTTTTTATGAGACATGGATTATAACTAGGTCATGGTATGAATCAACACTTTAGGAGTTTAGCCTTTCATTAGGCTAAAATTATAAAAATAAAATAGTAAAGAAATAATAAATTGTACCTGGAGTATGAAGGATTTAAAAGCTTCAAAGATTTTTATTATCGAATATTTTACAAGTGAGAGAGAGGGTTTTTGATCAGTGGTTTTCTGATCTCTGCCTCTAAACAAAGCCTTACTACTCCTTTTATAATGGGAGTTCTAAAAAACAAACAAAAGAACAACAGTAAAAGTAATAATTATACATCAATTATCTGGACAATTGTGTCCAAAAGAGATTCCATTTGTCTGGGCAGCTGGCTTTAATTATTGTACCACTACCCAACTTTTTGAATTATTGATTTTCCTTTAATCAGACGCATGTGATCTGGGACCCATAATTTCGTCCTCATCGTCAATTGATTCAATTATTTTCTTCTTTAACTTTTCCAATTTTGTTTTGGCCTTTATTGTGACCTCATCCATGACATCATCTTCTGGATTTTGAGAATAACCTGCTAATATTGTATCGTCTTCTTCTTCTTGATTAGAAGATGGATTTGAAGAGTATTGTGATGAAGATTGCCCTGGTTGGAAGTTTTTTATTAAATCTTCTTCCATGGCTGCAAAGTATTTTTCCAGTAAATCTTTTCTGGAAAGATCCTTTCCTTCTTTAATTGATATTTTCCTAGCAATTTGTTGAAATGGGCTAGGAGATTCTCTTTGAGATTGAACCTGAATTTGTTTTTGGTACAGGTCCAGAGTTGATTCGATTTGATCAATGGTCTCTTGACCTTCTATGACTCCTTCTTTATTTTTTGAAGTCAATTTTTTCCAAAATTTTGTATAGAAAATTCTTCTTAAACATGGAATATTTTGAGTGGTATGACTAACTTCTGAAGACCATCTCCATATCCATGGAATTCCAAATTCCATAAAGAAAAATAGAGAAGGCATTCCTTCAATTAACTCATTATTATGAGTAGCTTCGATTATTCTGGGAGATAATTCAACCCATTTATTATAGTATCCTTTAAAGGATTCTGGTAAAATTTTTACAGATGTTCCATAGGAAATCCACCATTTTAAAAACCAATTAGGTATATCCTGGTTATAAACCTGAGGACATATCTTGAAGAACCAAGAATGTTTCTTCATTGGATTTTGATATAGAAAAGCTTTATTGAAAGCTTCAATATAATCCCAATAATTAAATTTGATAAGAGCACCAGATTCTGGATGACTCATCTCTTTTTCTTTTAATGGAGAATTTCCCCAATCTTCTAAGGATATTATCCTTTTAATAATTATTTTGCTATAGGTAAAAACCTTAGCATTTCCAGAATTATGATGGAAAATTTGAGCAGATTCGGTTGCTCTTAAAATTGATTCATAAACGAATCTTGATTTATAAATTCCAGCTGGATATGATCCAGTATCGAAAAACCTTTCCATTAAGGTCCATGGATTATCTTTCCATTTAAGCTGTTTATTATCAAGGAGTAAAATTATCTCCTTATAAGGATTTTGATCATAAGAACTTTCATCAGATTCTTCTGATTGAGTAACAATTGAATAGGAAGTATTGCTTCCTTTTTCCTTAGCTGCTTTGAAAGCTAGGAATTCCTGGTATTCAGGATCATTAAATCGATTTTTTCCAGTATTACTGGATGAATTTGCTATATTAGCAATATTGGAAGCTATTAGCCTCTTTTGGCCAAATTGACCAATAATTATTTCAGAATTATTATGAGAATTTCTGCCTCTTCCTCTATTGGAGGATTGACTCTTCTTTCCTCCTCGCCATGGAGGATCCATTCCTGCAAATAAAATTAAGCACAAGAGACTATTATCTCTTTTTCTTGAAGAATCTTTATTCGATTCTTAAAAATATAGTATTGATTCCATTCATTTGCTATAAGAAAATTTTTTTCTTGAGGATGTAAAGAATAGTCCATATTATATTCTGCTATTCTTAAAGCATGTCTTATCCTCATCCTATATTCAAAGTCAATTTGTCTTCGAATATTTCCCATTGCAATTTTCAATGGTCCTTTAATTCCCATTAATTCTGCAAAATAGAATCGAGAAATTCTCTCGTCAAGAAATCTGGTAAACTATTATCAGATCCTTTTTTATAGATTATTTCAAAATCAAAAGGGGCTAAATGAGCTTGCCACCTTGCAAACATTTGTTTAGAAACATTATGTTTAAAATCTTTGTCAAACATAAATTTAGCTGCCTGACAATCAGTTTTTATTATAAATTTTTGATTATATAAATCATCTTGAAATTTTAAAACACATTTTACTATTGCTAAAACTTCTTTTGCAATAGTTGCGTAATTTTTTTGACTATTATTCCATTTTCCAGAATAGAATCTAACCAGATATTCTTGTTTATTGTTTGGAGAAACTTGTTTAAGAATTCCTCCATAACCAATGTCACTAGCATCAGTTTCAACTATTTTTTCCCAATTTGGGTTAGCAAGATTCAAACATGGAAGATTTTGAACCTTATGTTTAATTTTTTGTATTGCCTTAGTATGATCGTTTGACCAATACCTAGGATTCTTTTTTAATCTATCATACAAGATAGCTGTATCCTTTGCAAGATTTTCATAATAAGGAGAAATATAATTTAAACTCCCAAGAAACCTTTGTAATTGAGTTTTATCTAAAATTTCATCAGGAAATTTAGAAGCAAATTCAATACTTCTATGTATTGGAATTATAACTCCTTTATCAATATTATGACCAAGGAATCTAACATTAGTTTGAAAAAGCATCATTTTAGGTCTAGAAATTACTAAACCATTCTTTATAATAATATTTTTAAAGATTTCTAAATGCTGAAAATGCATTTCTATATTTTTTGAAAATATTAATATATCATCGATATATACAATGATAAAATTTGAATAAGGAATGAATATATCATTCATTATATTTTGAAATTCACTGGGTGCATTTTTTAACCCAAAAGGCATTACATTCCATTCATAATGTCCAAATGGAACTGTAAATGCTGTCTTATATCTGTCAGATTCATTAATTTGAACCTGCCAGTATCCAGATTTTAGATCAAATTTAGAAAATATAACTGCATCATGCAGTCTATCCAATAAATCCTTTTTATTAGGTATTGGATATCTAATCCATTTTAACACTTTATTAAGTGGTTTATAATTTATAACCAATCTAGGAACTCCTCTTTCCTGCTCAGCATGTTTATTAACATAAAACGCTGTACATGACCAAGGAGACTTAGATTTTCTAATTAATCCTTTATTTATTAAGGATTCTATTTCCTTTTTACATAATTCTAAATATTCAGAATTCATTTGGCAAGGTCTAGCCTTGGTAGGAATTTGTCTTTCATTAAAATCTTCCTCATAAGGAAGTGAAACAATATGTTTCTTTCTATCCCAAAAAGCATTTGGGTGATCATTGCATATTTGTAAAGAAAACTTATTTTGAATCAATTTTATTTTATCCTTTAATTTAGGATTTTTTAAACTTTCTGAAATAGTTAATTCATTTATTTCTTGTTTTAAAAATTCTATTTGGTTTATTTTTGCTTTAATTAAATCATCAATCATATTATTGATGATTCTAGTGATTGGTTCAGAAACAAATTCAAAGGATATTTCTTCACCTTGAAATGTTCCTTTTATAATTTTTTCATCCACTTTTGTTAAAGGAAATATTTTCTTAAAAAATGGTGATCCAAGTATTACTTGACTTGTTAAATCTTTAACAAGAATAAAACTATTAGGAATACATTTATTATTATTACAGATATAAGCATTGGGAAGCTTATAACTTATCTGTAATGGTTTTCCACCAGCAGACCCTAATTTCTGGGTGGTTTTATGAAAATATCTTGAAGGGATTAATCCTTCTTGAATACAATTTAAATCTGCTCCACTATCTAAAAGAGCAGTAAATTCTTTGGAAAATTGTTTATCAATCATTAATTTGACTTTAATATGCCATTTCTGAGAAGTTATTTCTTCTATTTGTTTTAAATAATTTTCTAATTGAAGTTTTGGAAAATTTACATCATTAATTTCCAATCTTCTTTTTTCTAAATTAATAATTCTTTCTTCTAAATTATTATTATTATTTCTAAGATTATTAATTTCTATTTTAAGATTATTAATCTCAATTTTTAATTCTTCAATACCAACCTGTTTATTTAGTTGATTTCTTTTATTCAATTGATTCTTAACCTCAGCAAAAGTATAAGGTTGAAAATTTTTATTTGATGAAGATGATTCACCTTTATCATTTCTTATTAAGTCTAAAATCATTTCTTTCTTAATTTTTTCATCTTGAATATTTTTTAATAAATCTAAAAATTCATTTGTTATAACATTTAATTCCATATTTTGGAATTGAGATATAATATCATAAATTGAATCATTATTTATCTCATTGTTACAACAATCTTCATGACAATCTCTATTATCATCTGAAGAAGATGAAATAAAGCTTTCATTATCTAAAATGTTTATATCTTCATATGAAGATTCTGCTTCTGATTCATCAGAAGTACTATTAGAATTTATGATAATCTTTTCTAAAGTTTCTCTAAGATTATCATCTTTTATTTCATTCAATTTTTTCTTTACCCAGCAAGTTGCTGCTTTATGACCTGGACGGCCACATTTTCTACAAATTATAAAAGATTTTTTATAAAATTTTTCAAAGGGTTTAATTTCCCTTTTCTTATCTCTTTCTATTTTTCTTTCTTCTCTTTTCCTTTTCCTTTTAAAATATTTTTTTGGTTTTTGAGAAGAAGAGTCTTTTCTTTTATTATTTTGGGGAGTAATTCTCTCCATGCCAAATTGATCACAAAATTGGCCTAACTGTCTTTTTTCCATTAAAGACTGTCTTTTAATTTGCTGATTTAGCTTTATTTCATTACATAAAGCTAATCCTTCATTTTTACATATACCTATTAAACTACCATAGGTGTATTCATCATAATTAATATTAATATTATCTTTTCTCAATTTCTGTTTAACTCTTTCTGAAAAGAAATGAGGTAAACCGTCTATAAATTTAGACTTCCAATGAGTACTATTACTCTCTGGTAATTCCATTACCCTGCATAAAAATGTATCTTTATACCATCTAAATGATGTAAGGGTTTTACATTTTAGATTTTGCAAAAGAGTTCTAATATTTTCAGAATTATCAGACCATCTGCCTGTAAAATGTTCCATTATATTGATAGCAAGAGTATATACACTATTCTCTTGACTGATATCATTTTCTTCTTTTACAGAAGAGTAAATTTGTTCTCTGTCTTGGAGGGTTAAATAATTATCCCACCATCCTTTTAATTGACCAGTAAATCCTGCTACTATCATTTTAGCAATAGATTTATCTGTATTTCCATTTGCTTTACATATCGTAGAATACATCATCATTCGATGTATAGTATTAGCTATTTGGGTGTCAGTTTGACCATCTATGTTCCATTCATAGATGTTCTTCCCACTATAAGAATTATTTACTATGTACTCCTGTTCTTCTATTAAGACATCTTGAGGAGTTGGTCTATCATAATAATATTTATTCATGCTAGGTTTATTAGCATATTTATTCTGTAACTTAGCAATTTCTAAGTTTATTTGTTCTTTATAATTTTCTTTATTTGTAGATTTAGAAAATTCTTTTGAAAGAGTATTTATATTTAAACCTTTCATTTTTTCTGAAATAAATTCTAATTTAGTATCTAATAATTTAGATATTTCAGAATTAGATTTCAATTTAAAATCTCTTATTTCAGGAGGGGGTTGAATAGCTGGAACTGCTATAACTTCTCCTGTTTCAAAAACTTTTTTATTTTTTAATGGATTATTAATAAGAGATCGAAAGATACCCGGTCTCTGATCCTGTATTTATGGTATCAGAGCCATGGTGAATAATTAGTGTCTTTGGGGAATCAACACTTTAAGTTTGTTTATGAATATTATTAAAAATAAAGATACAATTAAAAATAGTATTGAGGAAGAATATGATATTCCTCACAATCTTGATTTATTAAATCAATGGACAATTCCAAAAATTAATTATAACCAAATTTATATATATATATATACATATATATATATATATATATATGTATACATATATTTTATATATAAAAAAACTACATATAAATAAATTAACAATCTATGTAGGCGAATTTAAGTTATGTGTAGGTGAAAATAAATTAAACTAATAACATTTACCTAAACCAACCACCATACATTGAATATTAAATCATTCACATCCATTTTACAATAATGGAATAATGTAACAACCTATATGTATACAACGCATTATATTTACCTACACATTTACACACTATAATATAGGGCATTCTTTACGGTGTCAGAAACTTCCATGGGAAACTAATATCGTTGTGTAGGTAATTACAATTTCACAAAATTACCCCCCCTACACAACTAACAACTTTTACTTACGCACTCATCAACCACCATACACTGAATATTATATCATTCACATCTATTTTACAATAATTGAATAATGCAACAGCCTGCGCGTATATAACGAATTATATTTACCGACAAAGATTTGCATAATATAGTATATGACCTTATTTTCAGTGTAGAAAACTTCCACGAGAAACTAATATCGTTGTGTATGTAACTACACTTTCAAAAAACCTACACAAATATGTATGCTTTTTTAATTTCACTGTTGCAAATATTATGTGTTCTATTAACAAATACTAATAACAAATAAACAGCTTACACAACCATGAATTCCAAAAAGTATCATAATTTTATTTACAAATTTGTAATGAAAAGGGTAAAATAGTATTAATCAGATAATAAGCATTAATTAGCATGAAAAATGAAACTGCTAAGTACATTAATATCTGATTTAATTAAGCCTACACTACAAAAGACATATCAACCCTTCTAATTAAAAACATGTCATAAATATGTGACTTTAATTCCTAAGTTGCCATGTCTATTAAACCATTGATTAAACACAATCAATGGTTCAGATTCATTTCCCGCACTTCTCACTATAATATGACTTCTCGCATGATCCATCCCCTGTATATATATATTTAGGGGAAGGATCATGCGAGAAGTTATATTATAGCGAGAAGTGCAAGAAGTGAATCTTGACCATTAATCATTTTAACCAATGGCATAAAAGAAATAACAATCTTGTAATAAATAACAACTAATTAATACATGTTTTTACTAGAAAAGGGTGTTTGTGACTTTTGTGCATTGAGCTAATTAAATAAGTAATCAGTTTCCCCTTTTTATGTCCAAATCATAATTATCAAATTATAATTACCATTAAATACAATAAATATGATATCAATATATTCACATATTGAGTATAATATATTTATTTCATATATCTACATGACACGGTACACAAGTACACAAGTATTTAAAAATGTGATGGCTAATTTTAATAATTCTAGGCACAACAAAAAATACGAAGTTTAAGAAAAAGAGATATGTGACAAAGATGATACGAAAATTTTGTTTGAACTAGTAGGATAGTGTATTATTTGGACATATTTTTTTTATTTATGTAAAAATAATAGTTATAATAAAAGAAAACTTTGTATTTAATCTGTAGTTTTATGCAACGTTATTTAGGTATATTTAATCTATTTCTCAAAATACATATAAACTGTGTTGTGTCACACCCCAACCTACGGTGGAATATGCCGGGGCGCGACATAATTGTATCAAAGCACAAAAGACACTAGAATAAATCCACTTGTCAATATCTAAATTATTAAATTCATAAAATCCAAACACGTAAAGCACAATCAATGTTTAAAAGAAATTACAGGTAAAAATAATAGAAATAAAGTTAATCATTATTCATGCATTCTAAGGTCCAACTACTCCTTAATCCCTTGATTCTTCATCCAATATAGCTACCTGCGCTATGCGGGAAAATACATAGTTTGTCAACATAAAGTTGAGCAAGTAATCACGGTTTTTGAATACATATAATATAAAAATGACAATTCCTTGCGATAATATGAAATACTACATAGCATAACAATATCATAACGATAATATTAAAGCTGTCTTTTCACCCGGATCCAATGGATAACGAGCTACTCCGACGTCGTATGATCATACTAATGAGGATGAGGATGAGGATGAGATAACGAGCCAATCCACCGTGAATGGTTTAGGAAATTTACTACGGAGCACATCAAGTACGTACTCAAAATCAAAGGAAATGAAAATCCTATGGCTCCCGAATCAAATAATACCGATGCATGATGCTTGTTAACTAGAAACGTACCGTTCACCACATCGTTCGACTTTCAGGCTTGATTAGCATTGATGGTGAAAGCTCGCCCTTGAGTTTGTTGAGGTGCTTGGGTTTGAGATGTTGAATCTTGAGGGGTCGGAGCTTGGTAGGCTTGCATGAGCATGGGTTGAGCTTGAGGGTTTGGAGGAGGCATGAGTTGAGGTAATTGAGGTTGGTAAGTTTGAACTTGGTAGGCTTGAGAGGTGTAGTAGGGTTGTGGGGCAACATAGGCTTGATGGGCTTGAGCGAGTCGAGGACACGCGTTGTGGAGGTGGTTCAGATCACAGCAGTTATAGAAAGCCCTAACGGTGTTAATGATTGGAGCACGAGGGATGGCTCGATTGGGTTGGTTTGACGGTGCGAACCGCGATGGAGCGGCTTGCACTTGGGGTGCTTCTCGGCAGTATTGGGTGAGGTAGCCAAATCGGTGGCAATTGGTGCACACTCGGCAAGTGGATTGGGCCGGATGGTGACGTTGGCAAGTGTTGCAATACGGGTGTGGGCCGGTGTATGGTTTCTTGTTTGGAGGGGCTTGTTGGGCTTGTGGTTGGGCTATGACATAGTTTTGGCAATTGGGCTTTCGTTTGTTATTGCGGTAATGAGAGGAGTTGTGGTTGTGGTTGTGTTTGGAGGATTCGGGCTTGGATCTTTAGTGGGTTCGGATGCGGGCTTATCATTGGGCTTCTTGGAGCCTTTCCGCGTCAAGGTCCCAGCCTTAACGTGGTTTTCGGTGAGGGTACCGGCTAGAGCAATGGCATCACGAAGTTCCTTCGGGTCACGACTAAGGACGGAATCTTGGATTTGCATCGGCAAACCCGAGATGTACTTATCAATGGCACGCTCCAAAGGAGTAACCATATGCGGGATAAGGACGCTCAATTCGTGGAATCGGTTCTTGTAAGCGGTATTATCACCTCCCTCTTGCTTCAAATTCCAGAATTCTTCCTCCAACTTCCGGAGTTCATATTTCGGACAGAATTGGTCTAACATGAGCTACTTGAGGTCATCCCATGGCAAGGCCATGGCAACCTCACCCCCAAGGTCTCTCTTTTTGCTAGTCCACCAAGTGAGGGCACTAGATTTGAAAACACTTCATGCATACGTGGTCTTCTTGTCATCCGGGCATGCAGAGTGGAGGAACACGCTTTCCATGTGCTCGAACCATTGAAGAAGGGTTGTTGCATCCTCAATCCCAAAGTAATCGGTCGGGTTAGCGTTGGTGAATTGCTTGATAGTGAAAACATTAGGGTTTGCGAAACAATCGCGGCATTCACGGCTTGGAGTTGAGAGATGACCATAGGGAGGGCTTCCACGATTCCCTTCGTAATGCGAGACGACATGCGACAGCCCGAGTTGCCGACGCGGCACTTACGGTTGATGAGACTAGAAGACATGCTGCAAGGATAAAATGTGTAAAATTTATGATACTTGGGTAAATGTTGTAAATGTATGAGTTTGTATAAGTTGATACTTGTGAATTCTAGTTAACAATTTGAGGTTGAGGTTGTGAATGAGGTCATTTATGAGATGTGATTTATAAGTGTTGACATAATGAGGAATAATAAATAAAATAAACACATAATTAAATAAATAAATAGTTATAACATAATTTAAAATTGAAACATGGGGTTTCATTTGTTGGTTAGGATTTCATGAACCATCATGGTTCCTTCCAACGAAATGAAAATATCGAAAACCAAATAAAATTGATTAAAATTGAGTTGTGACGGGGGGGGGGGGGGTTGAGATAGATGATTGAAGTACTTTGGGAACCACCCCGTATTTGCGTACTTCACCCAAGTATTCAACTAAAACACAATACGGAAAACCGAGTTTAGCCACGTGTCACCGTGAATTTGGTTATAAATTAAGGATGTAATTGTCACATGATCACGATTGATACAATGAGGGTAGTAGATTCGTGAACGTTTGGTGTGATACACTTTGGCCTAACAAGTTTCACACTCACACCTCACCCTCCAGGAAGGCACCAGGTCTCACGGTTGATCGAGATGTATGCGCATTGCACTTCCTTAGGCTCGCAAGCCTTGGTGTCAAGGGATCGGTGTACAGGTGTGTCCCCCTTACAGTTACTACATATCCGTTACAAGAATCATCCTCAAGGAGAGGGGAGTTAAAAGGTGGGAATTCTTAAGGAATTTCCCGATTTAAAAATCATACTAAAATTTTGAAAAATGATTTTAAGGCATAGCCTCGGAATAAGTGTGTGCTTTCGTGTAAAATTGTATATGATAAACAATTTAAATAATTTAAGCTATGTACAAAAATTTAAACAAGCAGGGTGCACGTATAGGAACACGTATAGGGACCCTAAGCATGCTACTAGGCCTTTACGTCTAACCACCTATCTTATAGCCTTCGGTTATGATACCAATCTGTCACACCCCAACCTATGGCGGAATATGCCGGGACGCGACATAATTATATCATAGCTCAAAAGACACTAGAATAAATCCACGTTCAATATCTAAATTATTAAATTCATATAATCCAATCACGTATGTAAAGCATAATCATTGTTTAAAAGAAATTACAGCTAAAAATAATAGAAATAAAGTTCATCATTATTCATGCATTCTAAGGTCCAACTACTCCTTAATCCCTTGATTCTTCATCCAATATAGCTACATGCGCCGTGCGGGAAAATACATAGTTTGTCAACATAAAGTTGAGCAAGTAATCACGGTTTTTGAATACATATAATATAAAAATGACAATTCCTTGCGATAATATGAAATACTGCAACTAGCATAACAATATCATAACGATAATATTAAAGCTGTCTTTTCACCCGGATCCAATGGATAACAAGCTACTCCGACGTCGTATGATCATACTAATGAGGATGAGGATGAGGATGAGGAAGAGATACCAACCACCACAACATAAAATAAACACATAGTCACATTTGCACGTATAACTAATTGAGCAATATCATATAACGCAAATAGTGGAATTGTAGTGAAAAATGATTTAACGCATAACGCACCCAAAATATAAAACGATAAAAAGGGGGATGTGAATTACTTACTTTATAGGTGAATTAATGAGGATGAGCTAACAATAAAAGTGCGGATGGATACGTTCAAGCTTTCGAGATACGTCAACAAAAATGCCCTAATTGTTAAAAATGGTATAATTAATAATTGAGGAAAAGAATTAATAAAACATAACGATTTGAGTTTGATGGGATAATATTAGTTTCAACGTCATTATTTGAGATTTAATCGGTTTGAAAGATTTGGTGTTTTTTAGGGTTTTAAAGCACTATTATTATTGTTAGTATTTATACTATTATATTATCATTACTATTATTATTATTATTATTATTATTATTTGATAATCCTCAAATATTTTATTTATATTTTTCATACAAAAGAATAATAGAAATCGTTTTTAAATAAATTATACATAATATCTATATTAACGGGAAAGATTATTTGATCTTCTAAATTAGTTCAGTTTCATAGTTGTGAAAATAATTATTATATCATTTATTATTAAAGATACATGAATACCGTATCATATATTTGTATATACTATAGTTAATTCAAGAGATGAGGGTTTTACGACAAGGAAAAACAAGTGTATGGGGTTCGGTTTCGCTAAACTAATGTTTATTAAATGTTATATATTTAATTTAATGGTAAAAAAAATGATTTACAACCATTAAAAAAAATAAACCAATAAAACCGGGCCTGGGGAGGCTCGAACCCGCGTCCCCAGCCGGTCTGAAGTTAACAAACTATGCACTTGCCATCATGGCAGGTGTCTAACTTGGTTACAAGATCAGCAGACTTAAATATATGCCGATACACTGTTAAACCCAAATATGATAACAAGCCCTAGATATTCAAATCCATTTAATTCATTGATGTTCGTTCAAATTAAGTTAGGTTTATTGTTAATGGATCAAAAACGACATATAATTATGCTTCAATTACCGACAATGGTGGCGGATTGAGGGTTAACGAGCTACAAACGGGCCGCGGCTGTTCTTGAGATCAAACAGGGTCTTGACTGCTTTGTATTTGGCAATTGGACTAGGGTTTAGCGTCGCGAGGGTATGAGGAATATGTGGTGTAATTTAATTGCATAATGATTGTGTTTATATAGCGTTTTGAAGGTCGGTTAAGCCGTGGGTTTGATATACGCAATTAATGGTCGATTTTGATTCGTTTTTCCAATTTTAACGTGTCGGTGAGATCGTTTTTGAGCGATAAACGATTTGGTGAGATCAATTCCTAGATTATAACGAGAATTAAGGTCCAAGCAAAGTGGGGGGGGGAGGGGTATACGGC